>NC_089733.1:12400073-12701739 GCF_035083965.1 Branchiostoma lanceolatum | reverse complement strand
CGTCGGTCTCCTGGCTTTTTTCCCTGCGGGTTTGCTGCAGGTAGTTCTCACTGTTCAGGTACTCCCACAGAATCAGCTGTTTTCTCTCTGCAGTTTCCAGCTTCACCTCTGAAAACAACAACATCAAAATATTTTCATTTGAGAATTTGCAAACTTGAGCTGCTGAAGGACAAACCAATTTGACTTGTTGGTTCTCAAGCAGACATTATGAAAACAGAGGACTGAGAGGAAAACTTGCTTCTAAATCTGTTCAGTCCATGATACTGTGTGTTCCAAGGACAGACTGTCCCCTCATATTCTATTTTCATATTTAATAATTCATTCTATAAAACTTGAAAGTCAACAAATAAAACTGGTGTGGCCTTATTTGGTTAAAACAGGTTTTTCAAAAGACAAACATCTGTTGAAAACCAACCTTGTGAGGAATACAAAGAGAATATTTTATGCAGTTTAACCTTCTCCATGTAGTCTTTAAATGGCACCAAATTTGTACAGGTTGCAGGGTTAGGCAGCAGGGAGAAGGTTAAATACTCCAAAAAGCATCCAATGTTTTGTTGTCCCTTTCACATTATGATAAACTCAAATAACAATAAAACAATGTGTCAACTCTGTGTTGAAAAAAGTGAAACCAACAAACCTTCACACTAATAAACTTCAAAAGTGCAACTTGCAGGAACAACATTCAAACAACACACCCTTCCCACTAAAGGCTGTGACTACTGCATGAGTGACCAAAGGTTTGATAGATTGCTCAACGATTTTTGTAGATAGAGAAAAATTCTTTTAACATTTTGTGCGTTTTGTTGCCTTTTAAATCATACTTTTACATCTTGCATAATATTCCAATTATGAAGTCAAGGGTCACACAAATCCAATTTTGGTCACTGTAAGGCACACAGAGATTGCCATCGTGTAAAGGGAGTTAAATCAATCAATCAATCAATCACAGTCTTGAAAACAGTGAGTACTAAAAAGCTTCACTGTTTTCTGGCCTGATTCAGACTCAGGTGTTTAAAACAGAGTTAGAGACAGGAGTTCAGAGAGTGCAACTTACACAGGTTCTGAAGAGTGCAGTGGAAAAATCCTTGTCTCCTCACCAAAGTGCTTCAGAAAATATAGATGTAGGAGAGATAGAGTATAGCCACATCATATCAACAACACAAGAGAAAGAATCATAAGGAATGTGTCTTGTATAGCAGAATTGAGTTTGTGCATTAAATATATCATTCAAAGATCATAAAGTAAAAAAAACTTAATGCAGGATACATCTGTTGGTCTAAGGACTGTGTTACCAAATGTGTGAGCTCCTTCAAAAGAAAAGAAAAGAAAAAAATGTAGTTACAATGTCCTCAAATCAGTAACAACATGATTGGTAATGTCCTCACGCGAAAGAAAGAAAAAAGGCCAACAAACAATTCATAATCTCATCATTTCCACATATCAATAATATGCATTTGTTAAAGAGCAAGCAAGGCCTCACTGAAATCAGGTGTTTTACACATTTGGGAATGACTTATAACAATGTTATTGCTCTTCCTATACTACAGACTTGGAAGCATATTCAGAATTACTATCTATAAAATACACCAGTCCTATGTCATAGACTTTTCTTTCATGATAGTTTGTATTTCATGCTGACAAGATATACACAAAATGTACTATACAGCATACCTTGAAATGTTTGCGATGATTTGTTTTGAATTATCAGCTTTAACATTGTCATCTCTACTAATAAATCATGACAAGCTTTTCCACTGTTAGTAGTACATCTGTACTAATGTATAGTTTCAACTACAAATTGACACAGTGAAAACCTTTCCCCTCCTACCACACAGTCAAGTCCCCATGAAAATATATGAATCTACAGGTACTAGGCTGTCATAATGGTACACTCAAACCTGGATTCAGCAACCACACAAGGGACGGAGGGAAATGGTTGCTGAGAACAGGGTAGGGTTAACTAGTAAACATTGACGGGACTGTTTTAATGTGGCTTGTGACTGGAGGTGGTTGCAGGGACTTGCTTTTGCAATGAAACAGGAAAGAGGCTTTTACAGCATTTTGATTTTGCAGTTGAAAGGAGTCTGTAAAACAGTTGCAGCGTTATGAATTTGCGGTGAAGAGGTCACTGTGAAAATAAAAAAAACTGCAAATGTTTCAAGACTTACTGTAACAGTATCTCATTTTTTAGTAAAAAAATATTTGAAGCTAGATTCTTAGCCCTTACTCATGACGCTGTCCCCTGGGCGACACTTCTTGCAGCATCCCATGGTGATAGCTCGGAACAGGAGGAAGATGTGGGAGAAGAGGATGACTGGAGGAGCCAGCGGAGGGCGGTCAGAGTACTCCTTGATCAGGTCGTACCTCTGGAACTTCCAGATCTTGTCGGTGTTCTCCTGAACTTTCTCAAAGGTGTAGCTGGAATTATGAGGAATTAAAGGTTGATGTCACAATGCATGTATCTCTCAATGTTTTCATACATAATCATGTAGGTTTAACTTAGTGTAGGTAGAATTGAACTTATGCTGCCATTTCTGATTGCTACCTGCAGCTAAGATACAATCACCTAAAAAACACAGCATACATGCAGCACAGCTACAATATATATAGCCAGTAGTAGACCAAAATGTCTTGCATTTTTCATAGTAGCAATCTTGATTACAGCTGATAAAAAGAGTCAAAATATGAAAATTTTCAAAACATTGTGATTTGTTGGACTAAAAAGCAAAGAACAATGAATGGTGCAGGTAAAAACTTGTGGGGTGTAGGTAGTGAATGAAAGACAGCAAAACGCACAGAAAACTTACAAAATACACTTCTTTACGAAATAAGATGAAATCTGTTTGTTGCTCAAAAGTTGTTTGGTGTAATATAACAAGCAGCAGCTGGTGTGTTACACCAAAGGTTTGCTATGCTAGCTAATATATATAAGGAATTCCTGTTTCCCTCTGTCCATTTACACCTTGTAATAAAGCTGAAATAAATAAATAAATAAATATACAGATACAGTCTCAGTGGAAAGGAGGTATAAGCTCTTCCTAGCTATTCATTAACAGAGAGAACCTATTTTTTAATTATCATAACTTACCCAAACATAGCAATCAGCAGGTTGAGGAGTAGAACATTGGTGACCAACATGTACAGCCCCAGTAGAACAGGTACCAGGTAAGTTCCTATTTCTGATGGACATCTCTGTGTGTTGTTAGCTATGGCTGTGGCATCATCAGCCTCACAGGTGAAACCATCATCTGTAAGGACAAAAAAATATTTTAAATGGTTGGCAAGGATGGCTTTGGAAACACTGATGTATGGTAAAAGAGAAAGAAGAATTGGTACTTAGAAAACTGCAAAAAAAGTGAAATTCAAAGTGATTTTGAAGTGGTTTAGCTCATCGAAGAGTTATTTTGCACTCGTCATGACATGAAAGACAGATGATCTGTATACTGTCAGTATATGCGCTGTATATGTACAGGTTCATTTTACTGGTGAAATTCCACATCCTCCTTTCAACAAGTACAATGAACAGTGGACCATGACTTAACGTCCTGTCCTCTACATGTATATATAAGGACTGCTACCCTTTCCAGTAGCATGTACATGTATGTCAGGTGAGCAGATGGGATTCAAACTCTCAACCTCTTGGTTCACAAGCAAGAGAGTTGACCTCATTCCTAGAATGCTGCATCAATGTGGACACAGAAAAGTGATGCCAACTTACTCATGATTTCCTCCAAGAAGAGTTCTCCGTATATCTGGAAGTAAGACTTGTGGAAGATGCCCTGTAGGACTGTCCCAACCCTGGTCTCGTTGGGATACAGGATGGCTTGTGATGCCACACCGTAGGCCAGGATGAAGATGATCAGGATGAAGATGAAGAAGATCAGATCCTTCAGCTGTGAGAAAAATGAACATACTGTAAATAACTTTAATATAGCGGCAGGAAAAGATAGTGGTTGGGGGAAAATGGAGTAGGTCACGGCACTTAATTTTAACGGTGGGAACAAACATTACAGGCTTAAAAATGTTAGTGATCAAATATTAGTGATGATGAATTTTAGCTGTTGACTAGTGACAGTTAAATCGGCTAAAATTAAGTTACAGTTAACATATCAAGAATTACAGTACATTAAATATAAAAGACACATGAGATTGTAAAGTCTTGTCCCATTATTCTTTACTTTTCTGCAGAAAATTAAGGGTGAGAGCTTAGGATAGCAAAACCACTTTTTCCTGGCATAAGGTGGTCTTTTGGTTAGGGTTGCTAACTTATCATCTAAAGATTTGGGGTTTGAATCCCAGGCATGCCTTAATGTTGTGCCCTATGGAAAGGCACTTAACACATATTTCCTCACTCGACTCAGGTGAAAATAAGTAGCTAGCTTTAGTTAGGGACGTCCTCTCAGATGGCTAGAGGACCCATGTTTGAGGAGAGCCACACCTTGAGCACATTAAAGATTCCATCACAATTGAAAAGATTAGGGGTCCATCTCGGTGTGAGCGGATTAAACCTTACAGTCTGGCCTTAAGCACCTTGTATTTAAATCTGTACAAAGCTGGTGTGTTACGCCTAAAGGCAGTACAAATGTACACTGGTAGAAAAGTGGTAATATGCAAAACAAAAGATGAACCTACCATTCTGGCGATCATGATGAGTTTTGGTCCCATCTCCTTGTTGATGTAGAAGATATGTAGGAGCCGGAAGAAGAAGATCATCAGGTTCAGGCTGTACAAGACCCGCGCAGCGCTAAATGTCCCGGGGAAGAACCTTAACGCTGCAGCATTGAAAAACAAAATTTGTGGTAAAAAAGTGATCTTAAACCAGTTGAGCTCCCTAAAGAGCTTATCTTTCACTGGTCGTGACAGAGAAAACAGACGTATTATGTACAGTATTTATAGATTTACTGTACCAGGAGATTACCCATAGCTACCCATAGTGAGCACAGCTTAATGTCCTGTCCTAAGGACGGCAACCCTTTCCAGTAGTGTGTATGTCAGATGAGCAAAAACAGTAGGGATTCAAACTCCCAACCTCTTGATCCAGAGGAAGGGTCACTAACCTCTGGACAATGTATGCTACAGTAAGTATGTACGTTTGTTGGCTACAATTTCAACTACTACCAGAAAGCTTGCCAATCATTATCAGCATGTTATGGAGTTATTACAATCAGAGCATTTCTAAAATAATTTTGATACTAAAAAAAGTACAAATGCATCAAGGTTTTATGAAGGAGACTTACCAAATGCTGTAATGAAGGTGATAATGTTCACCAGATCAAACAAGTTCCAGTAGTTGCCGACGTATTCCAATAACTTCCCTGACACCGATCTTGCCTCTGTGGTGATGAGCTGAAATTACAACCAAACAATCAAACAACAGTTTCCAAAAAAAAAAACCAGTGAGTGCATCTTATAATTGTACAGTACTTTTATGTACAAAGGAGTAATCATTATCATGGTTTATTGATTGATTGACACTTACATGCCACGACAATAGCAGCCAGTGGGCTAAATTGGAGCATGGACATTACAAGTCATAAAAACAGCTTGCTAATTACTAAATTGATACAAACCTTTACTGCAGAAGTTTGACGCTTGAACCTAACACCTGAAGCTCCCTGATACACGGAGCCGTCGGCTTTATGTCACCATCTAAAATGACTATCAAACAAACAAAGAAACCTACCTGTCTGATCTCTTCACAGAAGAGAGTAAAGATCCACACTGCCAGGATGTAGTCGATGACTGACAGGACGTTGAACTCAAACTGGGTAAGGATGACCACAGAGTACAGACATAGGAACAGGATATAGGACAGCTGAAACAAACCAAAATGCTCATAAATTATAACATGTTAGAAGTAGGGGTGGGTACCGGTACCGTGTACTGGTACAAAACCGGTATTTCTGAATGGACCGGTCCAAAAAAACCGGTCCGTAAAAAATCAGTGGACCGGCCTATGGACCGATTAGAAAATTCATAGTACCAGGCGGCCACATAACTGGTCTAAGAAAATACAAAACAGCAGATTTAACTTCATTTTCGAAGACGTTAGCTGTGAATCATACCTAGAAACACTTAAAGGATTAGTAAACAGACGGCGAGAAGAGTATACTTATAATTTTGAGACAAAGTGCAAACCTAAGAAATTATATCGTTCCAGACATGACGTTTGGAGACTTTTGCGTGTGTCTCGCTCTCCAAAATATGATGTACTGCGACACTACTATAATCAGGTACAGGTACAGGTCCGGACCTGGACCTGACCCTCTGGACCTGGACCTGGACCAGACCTGAATTGTTTGTACTGGTACCCACCCCTAGTTAGAAGCACTGTACTGGAATTAGCATAAAGGTATTTACATATATCTAATTTGCATACTCAGGACAACTTAAATGGTCCTTGTAACCACTTGTAATCAATACATTGTTCATATATTGAGGATGAAAAATTGTAACATACCACATTGTGCATGAAGGTTGTGATGGGGGCATCGTAGAAGAGGTAGAACCTCGTTAGAGCGCTAATTCTCTTCCCACTACTGCGGAAATCCAACTCCCCTTCCTCTGTGTCAGGAGCTTCATAGTCCTCCTCATCCTCTTCATCCTTTTCCTTGAACTGTACTTGTGGCGTCTGTTGGTTGTTGATCAGGCTAAGGTGGGATATGGTTATATTTGTTAGTATTCCAGCCATAACTGTTTCAAACACATCAACAAGTACAATGTCATGTATCTTTTAAGTGCTAGTGAAATGAAACTTCCTTTATCAGTCACATAAAGATTTGGTCTTTACTGAAAATACTGTAGCAGTCCTGTAACCTTTGAATTAAATCCGTTGTGTATATCGTGTGCTCTTTGGTGACACAAATTAGGGAGTCCTATCTGTGACATTACAACCCATTGCTAATTTCTTCTGACTACCAAAGAGCACACAGTACCCAGTGATAATGATTATTGATTTAAAGATCAACATTGAAAGATGTTTTCAGAAAAGACCATATCTTTAAATACATGTAGATGAGAGGAAATTTCAATTCACAATCGATTTTATCAATCTTTTCTAACATACCAAAGATTTGCTGGGCTACAAGTATAAACATTTCTTTTTCTAATAATTCACCGGTAGTCTCAATTCTTGCATCACTTTACACATTGTACTTTACACTGTACAATATATTTGAAATCATTTAAATGGAAGATCTTTCACAGTTACCGATTCTATAAAATCCTTGAAAATGCCAGTGCAGCTCTGAAAAGTTTAACTCGAAGAATACTGACATCGTAAGAACCATCTACAGTCACTTGACTGGTTCTATAAAATCATTGAAAATGGCAGTGCAGTGCACCTCTAAGAAGTTTAACTCTCAACTAATATTCACTGATTGTACATACCATCTACAGTGTATGTATTTGACTGGAAAAATTCTTTCACAATTCTGTAATCATTTATCATTGAAACTGGCAGTGCAGTTGCATGTGCTAACACCAATGTAGGTGACCAAAGATCCCTGCCTTTTTTCACTGCAATTCTGAGGCTCCCAATAGGAGTTCACTGGTTTGTTGTATGCATTCCACTTAAAACGTGGGACACTGCAACACATCCATTTTCACAAAGTCTAAGTCTTAACACCCTTCTGACTTAATGATGTAACCAATACAGTAGATGGGCATATTCACATTTCAAAAAGTTCTTTGCATAACTTATGAATATGAAGAATTCAGTCAATAACAGCACTGTCATGTTTCCCTCCTTTGTAACTCAGAAAAAGGAAGGGGACTTAACTTTTTAAAACCAATTAAAACCGAGAAGGGAGAAGAAATTAACCTGGCCAGATCTTCAGTGGTGCCCCAACAGTCAAATAGTTAGACTAAGGAATAGAAGAAGAACTTAAAGTTACGTTTCATTTTAACCTTTAGGTTTAACTTAAAGATCATGGAATTGACTTTCAGATATTCTCAAGATATACATGTAAGGGTACCACAGGAACAGGAAGGTTTATGCATATAGTATTGCCCTTGCATGTAGCTTGTATGCAAATCATGGCATATCAGAGGAAGCAAGCTGTACAGTTGAACTTGTCCCACAAGGAACCACACTGAGCTACAACTTTCTTGACTTCTCAAAGTTGTCTTAGACCTGGAAGGGTTCCTCCAAGTCAAAGCGATTTTGTCAGCTGGAATAACATTACTTCCGGACGTTTTCTCTGGGTAAGTTTTCATGTTTGTTAAAGACTCCATTGCTGTTGGATAAGGCTTATCGTTTGATTGATGTACAAAAAAGTAATTGTTACAACCCTGCCTATAAAATTGTATATGCAGAAAAAATTGGTATATTTCTGTTTTAAATTCCTGACCATTCTATGTGATACAGTAAAAACTAAATTGATACCATACATTCATGTGAACTTAACCAATATTACATCTCCTAGGGAAAAATGTCAAGAAAATATAATAACAAGAGGCCTAATTTTTTTCTTGCTTATTTCCTTGCCTTTGAGTACTTTTGTTTGACTATTATTTTTTTTCTTCTACAACGGACTGTCTCTTGTTTTAAGTTTCTTTCCGTCCCATGTACTCATTGTCAAATCTGTAAATTTAGGGTTAGGAAATCTATCGATCTATCTGATCTATCGATCTATCTGATCTATCGATCTATCTGATCTATCGATCTATCTGATCTATCGATCTATCTGACCTATTGATCTATCTGACCTATTGATCTATCTGACCTATCGATCTATCTGATCTATTGATCTATCTGATCTATCGATCTATCTGATCTATTGATCTATCTGATCTATCGATCTATCTGATCTATCGATCTATCTGACCTATTGATCTATCTGACCTATTGATCTATCTGACCTATTGATCTATCTGATCTATCGATCTATCTGATCTATCGATCTATCTGACCTATTGATCTATCTGACCTATTGATCTATCTGACCTATTGATCTATCTGATCTATCGATCTATCTGATCTATTGATCTATCTGATCTATCGATCTATCTGATCTATCGATCTATCTGATCTATCGATCTATCTGACCTATCGATCTATCTGACCTATTGATCTATCTGACCTATTGATCTATCTGATCTATCGATCTATCTGATCTATCGATCTATCTGACCTATTGATCTATCTGACCTATTGATCTATCTGACCTATTGATCTATCTGATCTATCTGATCTATTGATCTATCTGATCTATCGATCTATCTGATCTATCGATCTATCTGATCTATCGATCTATCTGACCTATCGATCTATCTGACCTATTGATCTATCTGACCTATTGATCTATCTGATCTATTGATCTATCTGATCTATCGATCTATCTGATCTATCGATCTATCTGACCTATTGATCTATCTGACCTATTGATCTATCTGACCTATTGATCTATCTGACCTATTGATCTATCTGATCTATTGATCTATCTGATCTATCGATCTATCTGATCTATCGATCTATCTGACCTATCGATCTATCTGATCAAAGCGATTTTGTCAGCTGGAATAACATTACTTCCGGACGTTTTCTCTGGGTAAGTTTTCATGTTTGTTAAAGACTCCATTGCTGTTGGATAAGGCTTATCGTTTGATTGATGTACAAAAAAGTAATTGTTACAACCCTGCCTATAAAATTGTATATGCAGAAAAAATTGGTATATTTCTGTTTTAAATTCCTGACCATTCTATGTGATACAGTAAAAACTAAATTGATACCATACATTCATGTGAACTTAACCAATATTACATCTCCTAGGGAAAAATGTCAAGAAAATATAATAACAAGAGGCCTAATTTTTTTCTTGCTTATTTCCTTGCCTTTGAGTACTTTTGTTTGACTATTATTTTTTTTCTTCTACAACGGACTGTCTCTTGTTTTAAGTTTCTTTCCGTCCCATGTACTCATTGTCAAATCTGTAAATTTAGGGTTAGGAAATCTATCGATCTATCTGATCTATCGATCTATCTGATCTATCGATCTATCTGATCTATCGATCTATCTGATCTATCGATCTATCTGACCTATTGATCTATCTGACCTATTGATCTATCTGACCTATCGATCTATCTGATCTATTGATCTATCTGATCTATCGATCTATCTGATCTATCGATCTATCTGATCTATCGATCTATCTGATCTATCGATCTATCTGACCTATTGATCTATCTGACCTATTGATCTATCTGACCTATTGATCTATCTGATCTATCGATCTATCTGATCTATCGATCTATCTGACCTATTGATCTATCTGACCTATTGATCTATCTGACCTATTGATCTATCTGATCTATCGATCTATCTGATCTATTGATCTATCTGATCTATCGATCTATCTGATCTATCGATCTATCTGATCTATCGATCTATCTGATCTATCGATCTATCTGACCTATCGATCTATCTGACCTATTGATCTATCTGACCTATTGATCTATCTGATCTATCGATCTATCTGATCTATCGATCTATCTGATCTATCGATCTATCTGACCTATTGATCTATCTGACCTATTGATCTATCTGACCTATTGATCTATCTGACCTATTGATCTATCTGATCTATTGATCTATCTGATCTATCGATCTATCTGATCTATCGATCTATCTGACCTATCGATCTATCTGATCTATCGATCTATCTGATCTATCGATCCATCTGATCTATCGATCTATCTGATCTATTGATATCAAGGAAGCCCTCTGAGAACTTTCGTTTGACTATTATTATCAATTATTTCCTCAAAGTGCACAGTAAACAGGCAATTTGTTTAAATTAATACTTTAAATCAATATTAAGTATCAAAGATGCCACCTTAGTGACTGCCTGGCCATGGTGAACACCTTGAATGGCTTAGGCTACATTGTACACCTCTTAGGTTTTGTTGTAAGTGTTTCATCGTATAACATTTATCGCTATAGCAATAAAGATAATTTCCTACCAAAGAATGTTGCAGTAATGTTGCAGTATTGATAACAAATCTTAGATATGTGTACATTACAGAAAAAGTGGGATCATTTGTCTTCCACTGTCTTAAAAAAAGTCAAACCCAATAAATCAGAAATTCACGTCAGTATTCATACTAAAGTAGTCACTTGCTGTTCCTCAATGTCTGTCCGTCCTTGTCATGTTACAAGTACTTGCAAATAGCCTCCAGGCAAGAACTTTTGATTAATTACTGTAAATGCAGAAATGTTCGTGATGGTTTTATGTTCACGTTTTTTGCGGCAACCGTTTCGCCGCGAACTTTAAGCAACCGCAAACAGTTTTATTCAATACTGTAGCAGTATGTGATTGTACTGCAGAACTGCTGCGAACTTAAAACCACCGCAAACACTCCATTTTCGTTTTCGCCGCTAAATAAAAACCACACGAACTTACATTTACAGTTAATGTTTTTACATCAACTTAGTTGTTCATCTTACCCTGATCCTGAGCTGTGCACCACCACCATCTCCATACTCTTGTTTAAATCTTCTCCCTCTGGAATGTTGTCCACTATCATCCCTGCACTGGTTTTAGTCCTGGCCACTACAGGCCTAGGTCTCCTGATGCTGAAAAATCATCATAGTACAAAGTCATTTACATCACTATAAAATCATGGTAAAAAGTCATTTTACATCAAGTTATAAAATCATGTTATTTTTTCACATGAATACAACATTCTCTAGCTATCTGAAACACAGGCAACAATGGTCACATGCATAGGACCTTGATTTTATTTGAACTTGAAGTTGTTGAATGTAAAATAATGTCAACTCTAGATCTCATATAATTCTGCTGGGAACCCAAAGGCCGCCATGTTAGAAAAAGGGAGATTCACTACATAAATAAATGCAGCATCAGTAATCCCCAAGGAATGTGCACTTCATATATTTGGGTGTTCAACACATTTTTTAAAAGGCCTTGATAACACCATTTTCTAATGTGGCGGTTTGAAGGTACCGGCCCTATTATGGGAGTTAATGTTACATGCACAAAAATAATTACAGAATCCCAACTTTGAACGTCACTCTAAGCTGATATCCTTGATACCATATCTCATTGATACAAGAAATTTGATGCAGAATTTGAGCATACCTGCCAGGTGCAATAGAATAATGACGTTCCTCCGTTCCAAGAGGTTCGATCAGAGTCTCCTCTTCTTTCTGGTCCTCTCGGAAGTAGATGAGAACAGGGACCAGAGGGGGGATGAAGATGCAGGTGAACAACTGGTGGTCGTAAAAAAAAAAGGACAGCATTAGATTGACTGCATTTAGTTTTTTGTAAGCTACCTGCTGTTTGTTGTCGTAAAACCTTCACAACATAAATTCCTAGCTGCGAAGAAACAACATGTCTAACAAGTTATCCACAGACCCAACATACCTGTCCTTGGTGCTGAACATCATCTACACACACACACATACAAACACACACACACAAACATACCTGTCCTTGGTGCTGAACACCATCTACACACATAAATACCTGTCCTTGGTGCTGAACACCATCTGCACACACACACACACATAGAGACAAATACACGCACACACACACAGACACATTTATAAACACACACACATACAGTACACCACATCTTTACATACACACACCAAAACAATATCATACTTGCTTGGTCGTGAAGTTAAACAATAGAAACCTACCCTAATGATGGAGGTGTCCAGAGCCATCTTCCCCATCCAAATGTTGTTGAGGAGAGCCTGGCAGGCGCTGTGAGCGATGAAATTCAGGTGGTTTCCACTGATGGCGATCCTCAGGCACGTCAGCTCCCCCCACAGGTACAGCTCCCGCACCAACAGGAGCTGGGTTCGAAGCTCGTCCTCTCCCCAACACTCATTCAACACACCAAGGGCAAGCTCTTCAAATTTGCTGGAAGAAATTGTCGCACAATCAATTCTTTTCACACACCACACTATGTACCTCTGAAATTGTATAGATTAGAATAAATCTTAACCACAATCTATTGAAGTACTAACCCATCTTTCAAAAGAATATCTAGTATGTAGCTTGTAATAAAAGTCTCTGTTTTAATACATTGACTTGCAGGAAATGTTTTTAACGTAGCATTGAACATATGTCACATGCAAGTGATGAAATGGGATAAAACAGTTAGTACATATTGTAATTAGGGTGTCCCTGTGGTGTAGTGGTCTGCGCTTCTGTCTTTCACCACATCTGGTTCAAATTACTTGGACCAGAAGGACTGGGGTTCAAGCCCAGGTAGGACACCTCTGGACAAGAGGCGCATTGAGTCATACCAAAGACTTTTTAAAAATGGTACATACTTCTGAAACAGTATGGAAGTTAAACACACTTCACTGCCAGTGGACTAGTCCCCTGCTACAGTGATTGCACCACAGTGTGGCCAAGGGCTATGAAACGGAGATGGGCACCGCCCTATACATCAATAATGGTATGGGAGGATTTTAACTTTAACATGTTGTAATACACACTCAGTACTTTTAGGTGTAAGGAAACAGAATAAAACTTACTCTGCATGCTCCGACATTTCTTCGCTCAGTTCTGTGTCGTTCTCCAGCTCACTTGCCATGGACTTGAGGAGGTTGCTGGCGACCAAAGCTGCGGCCACGCCTTCCTTCCCTTCCTCCCAGAACAGGCGCGCCATTTCTTGTCGGTTCAGAAGCACGCAATAGACGAACAGCTCTCTGGTCGGGTCTTCGCACAGCGTTTTTGGATCACCATCTATTGGCAAAAATTATTTAGAATTTTTCTTGAGGATGGGGGAATGAGTTGATGTTATATCATAATAAGAAAACAAACAAAAGATGGTATAATCATTAAAGAAGAAAAGCTGCATGTCACAATGTTGAAGATTATTTCTGAAGTTCCTAAGAACTTGCCTGGTTTGTATCTTTCAGGATTTCTCTCGTAGAGTGGAACATAAATCTCCCCCATCAATGACTGGATAACATGGCCTACATCATCCATGGTCACAGACACCTACCATGAAAAAAGGGAAATATTTGAATGTTGTTCATTAATCAATCATTAGTTTTGAAGATTGCAGCTGCAGAGTGTCTAGACTACTGCAGCAGAAGACATTTTTCGACTACTACTACTTTGAAGACTAAGAAAAGTTGGGGGAAAACTGGGAAGGAGCCAGAAAGCAGACGCTGGAAAGAAGTCAGTGGAAAGCTGTTTTGACCTGTGTCGGCACAAGTGTGCGGTGATGATGATGATGGTAAATCATTATCAAGTTTGCTTGTTAACTTTGTTCGTTCATTTCTTTGTTCATTCCTTCATTCCATTCATTCAATCATCTATCGATTCATTCACAAAGTCCATTTAGCCTTAAAATGGTGAATATTCCTAAAATGAACATATCTCTGTTACTGTCTGAGGTACAATGCAAAATCGTCCTGTTTCAATACCCTGCATGAATCATAATGATTGCAAATGAACAGAGCTCTATGATACAGATCTCAATTAGTACACTGCTAAGTGCAAGAATATGAAATTTCAAATACCTTTGCAGTAGATGGCTTTCGACTCTAAAAATGAGTAAAAAAGAATAAATGTAAGAATCTGTGAAGGCATTAAAATGTCAGGCAAATATGTTTAATGATTCTATATCATAACAGAGAAAATTGTACAATGAACATGTATCATTATACAAGTCCCATAACAATGTAATCACATGATACAAACAGTGTATTTAGCAACTACCCCAATGAGCTGAGACTTTTTTCTCATGTAAAAATTCTCTTAAAAAGTGTATCTTAGTCACTAAAAAGAGATGACAACCCACCAT
Source organism: Branchiostoma lanceolatum (assembly GCF_035083965.1). Taxonomy (NCBI): domain Eukaryota; kingdom Metazoa; phylum Chordata; class Leptocardii; order Amphioxiformes; family Branchiostomatidae; genus Branchiostoma; species Branchiostoma lanceolatum. The sequence goes on along the minus strand of NC_089733.1, from coordinate 12,686,946 downwards.
ATTTGTTTTAGAAGGGGACAGCCTTTCTCTCAGTCGTTTTTGGAGCATGTCGAACAGCACACCAGACTGTGGAATCTGCCAGAGACAGCAAAGTCATTTAGTAAAAATGTGAAAACTGAAGTCACAACAGAGTACACCAAAGATTCTTGATAATAAAACGGTACTAGGAACTCTTTTATTCCAGTTACTGAGAAGCCTTACACTTACACAGATTTTATGAAGACTATAACATGTCTCAAAACATGGCTGCTTCTTGCACCAATACATCTGATTGTAATAGTGTTGCTCGAAGTTGTTTTGTCTTACATTTATGTGGGAATTTTGCTACCTTTTTATTACTTAATATATACCTGAATTTGCATGCTGATGTAAACAATGCCTGTAATCAATGGACAGGTGCAGTTCAGGCAGTATTGTTTTTAAAGTTTGAAAGTAATAAAGATTATAGAAAATAATAACAAAATGAAAATAAAAAATGAAATTATCACACCTCACTGTAAAGCCTCTGTAGCCTTCTGACTGTCAGGAAGTCTTTGAGACTGACTCCGTTTTCAAGGAAGAGCTTCACGAAGTTGACCTTGTCTTCAAGAATGGCAGAATACATCAAATCCGCCAGTTCTTCTTGCTGCAAGGCAAGATGTACAAACAAATATATCAATGTTAGACAAGACCTAAGTGCTACATGTATACATGATAACAACATTTGCTAAGACTTTTTAGGATTAACCAGATTTGTCACTTCATACAAAATAAAAAGCCTTTTGAAAACAACTACTTCTCTAATCAATGATTGATATATTGTTGTAGATTTTCTTTGTGTATACATGTACAGTATGTGTCGCTGCTAAAACCCCTGACTACAGATGACCTTGCTCAAGACTAAATCCCAAAGAAAGTCTGTGAGACAGGGGCTTTATTGTAAAGCAGTGACAAGCTATAGACACTGAGCAAGCACTGAATCCTGGCTAAAGAAAACATGAATAGTTAAATAAACAACAACATATGATTCACCTTCCACCTCCTGTCAGCAGTGAAGATGTCAGTCTCAGCGATGTCACTTCTGTTCCAGGCCAGCGCGAGTTTCAGCTGGTGCTGGTAGTCATCCTTGTTTGCTGAAGAATTAGATAAATTGCATGATTCCTAAACAAATATATCGACCATTATCAAAATGTGATGTAAAAGTTCCAGTTCATCCAATACAAGCACATTCAGGTATATGTAGAAATGAATGCCTCAGTGACATATCTTCTGTATGCAAATCAACTCATAATACCTGTAGCCTAGCTATGGAGCCATCTAGCAGCTTCTGAATGAACTGCATGATCAACTGCTCATTTAATGATTTATACACATCACATGCGTCTCACACTGCAGCTGTAAATTCATCTATTTTCGTGCGGACTATACAATGATTTAACTTTTCTTTTGAAAAAGTTCAGTACTAGTATTACAGTTACAGTTAGTAGTTATACAATGGAAATGCATAATTACCATTTCATGAATTCCTTGTGGAGAGATCACTTTAAAAAAAAAACCCACAACGAATATTTCAAGATTTACACGTCCAAAGAAGAGACTACCTCTGAGTAGTGCCCGAAGCATGGCCACATCGATGTTCTTTGCGGATTCCCGACTGTCAATCTCAAAGATGGACAAGAGTTGCTTCTTCTTGATGCTCTCCACCGCCCACATTGTCCACTTGTTAAGTTTGCTTGCATCGTTCCCTCCAAACTCTAACATTATCTTCTCCCTCAGCTCTTCCTCTAGCTGCTTGTCTACACGGCCTACAATTCTGCAAGGAAAATTCATGATATGGGAATTTGAATATTCTGAAATCTTGACGTTTATCTAAATCAAACTGTTTGCACTGTCCTTAGTATTCCTTACATAAAATTCTTTCTCATTTCTCATCTGTATGTATGTATTGCCTAATTGAAATGTAATAAAAAATGAAAATGAAAAATATGTTATTAAATTTGGGTTTGTCATTGTTAGCATATCAAACTTATACTGAATGTATGCGTGTAAGTACAGTACATACACTTATAAACATACAAGTGTAAAGATTTTCTCTAAGCGTTGTGTTAAGTTTTTCTTAAGGAGATATATCATTGAGAAGAAAAACCTGGGTTGCCCCAATGATAGGAAATTCAGTCCAGGCATTCTTCTAAAGGATTGCAAATTGATAACAAAATGATAGATCTATGATGATTCAAAATTTAGTATGGCAACTTATGACTAAAGTTTAATAACTTCAAACTGCACATTTTTTCAACTGTTATAGTTATCCTTAAAACAATTCATTATTAAAAAATCTCAGTCAAATCAAAAACTGAAACCCTCAAAATGATATTATTTTCGTTGCTTCTGCAATTATATATAACTGTTGCATCAAGACCTCTAACAAGATTTCAAGACTTCATTTTACAGAATATTCTTTTAGTAGTTTTACATTCATGTCCCCACACCATACCTGTGATACTTACTCATGCTTTCCAATATGTCCCTCTACTGCTACCACCTCTTCCAGAGAATGGTTGAATCCATATGCAAGTATGTCAGCAGCACCTCCGGACCCTTCTACTATCACAGCAGGGGTGTTGTTGCTTACTCCTTGATAAACAGTTTCCAGGGTCCCAGGTCCCCCCTGCAGTGCAAGCAGGACAACCGGGATGGAGACTGAACTTGAACCTGGAGCTGTGAGAAAAATTAATTCGTTTTTGCGAATTTCTGTTGTTTTTTAATCATTGTCAATTTCTCACTCATTCTGTCAATGTACATGTATTTTCCTGTCTTCCTACAGGACTTTGGACTAGCTTGCTGCACCAGCTTAAGACAAATTGACACACACACACACTCCAAGGGAGTAATACATCAAGCATGTTCCATGTATGTACAAAAGAATCCATCCTACCTTGAGTAGAAGCTCTTGTCTTGTGTTCAGAAATTCTCTTCTCCAACTCTGCCCTGAGCTTGATCTCCTTGCCGAACTGCTCGTTGGTTCCGTCGTCCACTAGGATGAAGTGGGAGTGGTTTGGGTCGAGCGCCGCCCGCCCCGGGGGAGGGTCCTCCAGGTGGTACCCCGCAGGAAAGGAGCCCTACAGTACAAGGAGGTCTTGTGGTTAGGGATGTTGAATCTTGATTCAATCTCTAGCAGGCCTCAGCCATTGGGAAAGGCACTTAAAACCTTTTTTCCGCTTAACTCAGGGAAGGAGCCCTACAAGGTGGTCTTATGGTTAGGGATGTTGACTTTCAGTTGACTTTCAGTTATGGACAATGATTTTGTTTTGACGCTTCAGATTCCATTTGTCTCCACTGAATGTTGTCCACTTTTGTCTCCTGACTGTATGTAACATGTCTTGCCTTGTTTATAATGAGCCCCCTTGGAAATCAACTTTTACAAGTTGAAGGGGCAACCCAGACATCTTATGAATAGGATGAAACAAATAAATAAAAGTTCTGGGTTCAATCTCTAGCAGGCTCTAGCTGTCCCTAACCCTGGCCCTAACCCTAACCCGAACACTAACATATAGGAGTGCCAGAACATAAGGGTGTCGCCATACAACCAGCTGACCTGTGAGTTGATGAGTTCGTCCTTGTGGTGTACGATGCCCCATGTGGCCACCCCGATGGCCACCACCTTGTTGCTGGACCTGCCAGCCACTGCGTTCGTCCTGACTGCCTCTCCAACATGTTTCATCACACCTGTGTGTGTCCCTCCTGTTATAATCCATGCACCTATACAAAGACACACAATTACATGTTGAAGTAGAATAAAGAGAACAAATTTTTAAGAGTAGACATGTAAATATTCCATCAGCTAGATGGAGTTATGCCAAGACAGGACTGAAATTCTCAACCCTTCAAAAAGGCTGTTTCCCGAATCATATAGTGGCAGACTTCAAATGGTTTTCAAATGGCTTCATCTTTATTTTGTGGCAACTTTTTAAAATTTTGTCTGCCAAGTTGGATGGAATGGTTGGAACTTTTGTCTGCCCCAAGCAGGAAAATTCCAACCATTGAAAGAAGCCAAGGATAGTGGCTGTAGAGAAACCTGTGACTCCAAGATGTAAGGATCTGGCTCATTCTCAGTGTTTTATGCTTTTGGCAAGATTTAATACCACTACCCCTTTGTAGTACTCCACTTTTTAGACGATCTGCCTCCTCCTACAAGCAAGCCTTATCAAACGTTGCAAAAACAAAAACTTTAGGTAAAACACCAAGAATGAGTCAGATCCTTACATCTGCTTGGAGTTGAAGAGTTGTCATACCTGTGCTCTGAGCTGCCTTGATTAGACCTTTCCTGAAAACCTCCTGTAGTCTGGGTTTGATGTAGAAGTTTTTGGCACCACCGGTTACAGAAATGAGAAGGTTGGGAAGTTCCAACTGCCACTGCTCCCTCATGAGCTTCAGCACAACTTCTGGCTCGGTTGTGTGGTTCACTCGGACAAACTAGAAAATAAAATAAAAATTCAACAATTCAAATAAGAGGACCAGTAGTGCAGTACTACACAGATGGCAAATTCTGGAAGGTAACATGCAGTCAAAATTGCTTAAGAAGATCACTCAGGGGATAAGTAGGATCTGGTCTATGTGGACAGGTGGTCGCTATGGACAAGAAGTAATGCTTGTGTTGATGGGAAAAAGTGGTGACATTAGCCAAGTGGTCCTTATGTAGAGGTGGTCGCTTCTACAGGTTTGACTGTACAATGTGAAATTACTATAACTAATCATCGCTGAAAAAAAGTCAGGGCATGCTCACCTTCCCAACTCTTTGTCCAAAGCCGACAAATTCTAGTTCGCCAAAAGCGTTTGTCTTGGTGGTAGCTGTGTGCTTCAGTGAGTTCCATTTTGTATCAGATGACTTTTCTTTGGCAATGTGGTGATGTTGAGATCGGAGGTATCCACATTTGCACTTTCTGTCCTCACCTTTGCTGTAAGAACAAAGGATGAAGAAAATCTAGATCTCTGAGTCTGAAATAGTTTTCTTCAAAAGATGTACTATTGTTCAGAAGGAGTTTGTTAATTGAAAATGACAGAAATCAGGAAGTTTTAAACATTCAAATAGACAAACTAGACTGAAAGTGAAAGAGGAACAACAACAGATACATACAGACTGACGGATGAACAGATTAAAAATGTTAGAATAGTGATGACTGAAATTGTTTCAAAGAAATCACGGTAAAATTACAATTTTCATCAGTAACCTGGGTACCATTCTCGGTTGTGACCGCTGGCTCACTTTTTGTAGTAAGCAAGCAAAAAGGGTGAACCAGTGAAAACTACAGAGGATGGTACCCTGGCTAGTTTTGGAGATGGATCGAATTTCAAAAACATAAAGCAGCACAATAACCAATTCTGAAGGACTAATCTGCTTTATAATATCTTGTACTTGCTAGATACTGAATGATACTGAATCAAACATACATACACAAGCTAAAAGAAAAGCCTATTCTAATACTTGCTACCTACACAAACATTACATTATGTGCACACCTGGTTATAGTGCTTTTCCTCTTTTTCCTGTGCAGGCCACCAAAACAAAACAGGACAAAATTGTGATTGGTTGTGAAAAGCAGTGTGAAAGAAACACCCACAAATGTAGTGTTAACACCACAAGAAAACACAGGACAGGCAAAGAAAAGAACACAAATGCTCACTGCACTGTACACACACACACATTTAAGACATGCTGTTAGCCTTGAAGGGTCCTTGCGCTTTGTTTAGGTCAAAACTCAAGGAAAATGCGCAGAGAGTATATGTTCATGAATGTATGAAAAGTTGAACTAACCATGCTTTAAATCAGTACTTTCATGAAGTTCAAAAAAAGGATATTGGCAACAAAGATTTGATCATAAAAATGATTTAACCAGTCAATTACAATTACAAAATCCCTGACTTCTTATTCCTCAGTTTTCATACAAGATGCAATCTTTAAAAAAATTGAAAAGTTTATAACATTGTCATGTCCTTTTTTCCTGGCTTTTTCTGTTCATGGAAAACTGACAAACCATTAAGACAACACAGGCAATGTTACCACAAGTATTTTTTACCTTTTTTCATCTGGAATAAAGGTGATGCATTCTCTCATCTCGACGTGATTACGAATCCAATGGCATGATTCAGTTTGCTGTGAGGACATACAAATGAACTGGTATTGGACTAAGGAATTTACAATCCTTAAAATCTAAAAACAATTCAGATACATATTAGTTACTGAAATGTACTTGATGATATTAGAAATTTCAAATGCATTTGTGGATGACCTATATGTGATCATTGACAAACATTGAGGGAGAAATATATACTTTAAACTGGAGAAAGATTGAAACCTTACCTCACTAGCACCAAAGCTGGAGGAGAATGACCCTGTCCGTCGGTGGCCATTTTTCATGCGATTTTTGCCGCCTTTCCTTGGTAAGAAAGAGCTCTGCCATCCGCTTTCTCCGCCTTTGGTCGTTTTGCTGTGCTTCTCGATAGGCTGAACACGGTTTTTACTGGGCATGGTGGCCATGATGGCTTCACAGAAGCTTTTGCCTAAAACACAGATCTAGAATTATTTGACTGAATAGGAGTGGGGATGGATGAAGGAAAGAGTGCATGGGCAAGTGTAAAAACCCAAAGGGGCGAGTACGCCGCTCCCGGGATTAGAACCCGCGCCAGACTGGTCAGTTAGTGGAGGTTGATCCCCACTGTTACACAAGGAATCGAAAGGTCAACAAGCTTAAGGGAAATAAAGCGCAACAACAAAACCGAGTTAACTCCAGACCAAGTTGGTAAAGGGCTGAATCGTCCCACGTAGGCCTTCATAAACCAATCATATAGATGCATCTATGTCTAATAATGCTAAATGCATTCTTGAAGTAACCGGATAACAGTTAATCTATTGCGAAGTCTTAAGTCCATATCATATATCCTGGTCTTGAATGAATAATATATAACACAAAGATTAAGATAAATCTTGGATTTACAACTGTTTTTCATGTACTAATGATTTATTTATGAACATTTCTTTAGTTCGGTTCAGTTCATCCTTAGCGAGGTGACACTGGTTACTGCACAAGTTCCAGTCGAGTATGACAGAGCAAATTTCGAAGTCCTCCTCAATTACTTTCTTTTATAACTTTACCTGTATTGATTACACCTTGGATATTTTTTCTGCCTTGATATTACAAAGATTGAAACAGTCCAGGCAAAAAATATCAAAAAAATTCCTCCTTTGTGAATCAGACCTATGGCTATCAATAAGACTCAATTAAGAAAATATGTAACATATGCTTATTGCAAATTATTAATGACCCTGTAACGTTAGCATATATCATACTAGTATGGTTTTACCATATAATATATTGGTTTAGGCTTTGAAACAACTTTCTGCTATTAAAATCACAACAAAATGTTGAAAAAATCTTGTCATACCTTGGTCATACATGTTGCAATAATGAAGAGATTCTTATTCTTTAACAGCGTCAGCGATTTTAGCAAAAGGAGAACCATATTTTCAACTTGCCTTGACTACCCTGTCAACAAATCCAATCTGGACGGACACTTTACGGACTCCAAGAAAAGATCATAATCTTGGCGAAGTTAATCCACTATAAAGTACAGGAACAAAGAGTTATGGCCTGAGATTTATGAAGAAATTGGGAGGGGCGATGAGGCTTCTCCCGTTTCAATAGCAACGTTGCCAAACAATTAATCAAAAACAATGTGCGACATTCACATGCAAATTTCGACTTACCTGGTCTTTCAACACTCGGAAACACAGATTCACAGGAAATTTAGGGACTCTAAGAACAGAATGTCAGCAAGAACAGTGCAGGGACTGACGGTAATAAGCCAGATTTTGTGGCAAATTACTCAGCAACATCTTGTTGCCGTTTTCACGCTACAAATCGTCTTGGTGGACTGCCTTCGTCCAAGAGAAATGTCAATCATATGACGTCATGGGCGATACCATTGTACGATATCCAGACAGGTCGTTTGGGCATAGCTTATAATCATTACAAAAAAACGTGAGGTTTTGTAATAATAGAAATTAAAGGAAGCAAAAAAAAAATGGAGAACTAAATCAACAAATCACCACTCAAATTTGATACAAATATTTCAATTTCCCTCCCCCCTCCCTTCGATTAGCACATTTTGTTATGGCACAGTCTGAGGATTTGTGTAAGGTAGGGCGGGAACAAATCAAATCATCAAATGTACGTACTCGTCCCCCGGGATAAGAATTTGACACGAACACACAAAAAAGAAGACACAATAATTTGACTTGCAGAATAAATGGACAAATTGAAACAAGGCCTACAACACATTTGTCATGCATCAGCTTTTATTTTGACGAATAACAGAAAGAGACAACAATTGCACTCAACAAAGGAGCAGAAGAGCCAATGTCAAGGTTCCCCAAAGGTAATGGAAAAATATTCAGTTATTCATCATCAAATACCAAGTAGGCCAGAAGTGGTGATTGAGACAAAAGTTTTGGGCCATCAAGGAGCGTCGACGGTCTACCTGGGTGCCACTTGTAGTCGTTAATACCGGGCTCTCATACCCCGGGACCGGGCTATTCCTTTTTTTATCAGAAACAAAATTAGAATCTGAACAACAGTTAGCGTTATTTACGATATTAGTTTTAAGTTGCGTCCGTTCTGCTGAAATACGAAATGAGTATTAAAATTCAAAGGGCTTTGGAGTCAGACATATTATCAATCATGATGGCAAAACTCACTTTATTCATAATGGCATTTTTGTAAAAGGTAATATCTCCTCTCGATTACGTTTAAATCTTACTTTAAAGCAAGGCATGGGAACAAAAATGAAGTGGATGAAGACAAAGTTTGACTTTCAAACGCCGCTAGGCGGCCAATCGGCCTAATCGCCTTCTTGTCATAAAAAAAGTACACCACCCTGCCCACCCCCGCGCAAAAACGTATTTGCTACGGTCCAATTAAAGCTCTGGCCGATTTTCTTTCTAACTCTGTAATCCATGCGCTTAATGACTTCGCGTTATATTCATTTACAAAGTTTAAAGCTCTTAAAGAAAACATGCAGCATCCTTCAAAATCCTTTATATCTTTAATGATATGAAATTTTGCATAACGTTTCTTTGGCACAGTTGTTTGAGGTAAACTGCTGGTGAACTACTTTCTTGGTGGTTGTTTAGTCGGAGGGATATCGTGTGTTCGTAGAACCAATATGGCCGCCATCTTGTTGTAATAACTACCGATTGTGGTGAATTTTGCAGAAAAATTCTCCAAAACGGCTGGATACATCAAGATTTTGAATCCCGTACCAGCCAGGAAAGAATATGAAGGATCCATATATTACGGTAAGTTTCGTGCCCACGGTGTTCTGAGCTCATCATGGCGCTGAAACTATGGGGGTGCCGGGGTAGGAGGCGGGGAGATAGATCGAAGGCTGGACGATTAAATTCATCCTCGCAGAGCGCTAGCTAATTTCGTATCTTCCTCCACAATTTCTACCCGTAGAATCCTTCATATTATCGTGGGAGTTACTCGAAGCCATGGTATTGAGATTTTTTATCTAATAGCGGTTGGAAAGTGGCGTATAACGGGATTTTACCCGGTCCGCTTGGATCAACCTTGAAGGCTTGATGTGTAAACGATATAGGCCCTGCTACGCTACGACTATGGCAGCCTAGCGTTCTTGCAGTAATACCTCCAACCATTCATTCCCTGCAAAAAATCATTGGACAAGAAACCATTCCTTTCCTCACAGATCGAAAGAGCTTTGTGTTGTAGATAAAATTTGACAGGAATGTTAGATTTTACATGTATTACGGGCGATAGACTGAGAGGCAATGTTTTTAAACGTTAGTTGTGGGTACGCTATCCCACCTCCCCCACTAGCGCCATCACAAAACGCCGCTAATTTTCGGACGGTCCTCTTGCAAACGTACTCTTCTATTCCGGCTCCTAGCGGCCCAATATTCCCCGCATTTCGCTCACTTTGGCTCAGATTATGTCCGTGAGATGTCGAGGTTTCTAGTTGTGTCGGTGTGGATGGTTGTAGAGTTTTATTTAGGACACTAGCGGGTACAAATTTATGTCGGGCGACTTTATGGTAATGTCCAGCCCGGCCCGGGATCTAGGTAGAGCGCGAGGTCGCCAGGTCCCGCAAAATTCCCGCACCTTTTGTTTCGGACGTCCTTGGGCCAAGAACCAAGGGCTAACCTGCTTGTCTGACCAGCAAAACCTCACCTAGAACCCCCTAGCAGAATATTCTCGGTTTTATCGGTACTGAATGTGTGATTTTTGAGCTGGGATAGTGAAGAGAAAATTTATGACTAGAATGAAGGCCGGGACGACCCAATCGGCGCATGTTGCGACCAAATAAAGATAGACCCTCTCGGTAAAGTACAAACCATTTTCTTCAGCGTTTCTACAATTTTCTCCAGTTCCCCAGGACTTCGTAATCAACGATCTCATAGCTTTACGTTACCTGCTGAAAATATATTGTACCCAGACATAAGTTTGTGGGGTCAATGCCCCTTTGTCCAGTGGCCATACTGCACCTTATAGTTTAATTTCCTGATATGGGAAGGTAGTGTCCACAAAGGGAATCAAGATGGGGAGGGGGGTCCACTGTCCACACATAATTTTTCATCTTAAATTAATGCTTTAAAGAGATGAGATTTTATTTTCCTTGCTGTATGTGCGAAAAAAATGTACTAACAAAGTAAGAGTACAGAAACATAGTGATTGAAATACTACTTACGTATGCAGGTTAGTGCAGGTCAAATGTTTAGCTGTGCAGGTTTTTCTGATGTCTACCTGCACGTTACCTGTACTCATCCATGTACTTGGTATATATAGGTTAGTGCAGGTCAAATTCTGTGTTGTGCAGGTATTTCTGATGTCAACATGTACTGGTCCATGTACTGGGTACATTTGTTTATACAGGTTAGTGCAGGTAAAATTGGAATTGTGCAGGTGTTTCTGATGTCTACATACACCTAACCTGTACTAGTCCATGTACTGGGTATATACAGGTCAGTGCAGGTAAAATTTGAGCTGTGCAGGTATTTCTGATGTACCTAACGTGCACTGGTACTAGTAGGTATATACAGGTCAGGGAATGTAAAATTGGAGCTGTGCAGGTATTGTCTACCTGCACCTTACCTGTATTGGTGTATGTACTGGGTGACATACGGCCAGGGGTAACCCAAAATTGCCACATATTCTCTATAGAATTATCATAGTAGCATCATTGACTGCAGCAGATAGATGAAATAGCAAAATCAAAATCTTTACTACCAGGACCATTTTTGAAACATAATTTTTTTTATGCATTGTGAGTAAGATAGAATGTGTGTTGCAGGTAAGGTAAGTCCTGTCTGGTGTATGCAATGTTGAATGTTACCTGCACTAGAACTAGTAGAAGTGCAGATATGGACAAAAAAGTATTTCTTGCCCCGATACTTCAAGGTATGGCATCTTATACGTGTGTCATTGTAGATAGATGGTAGGCTGAAGATGCACCTGTTTTCAGGTGAATCCCCATGAGTTTTGCGTGTCAATGAATTAGTATAATTTCCCCATTCAAAGCACTCACGTGACGTCGGTCATTAGATGTAACAATGCTACGCAACCTTTTGATTTAGTTCACATGCAGAGATGATGGTGCACCTTTGGAATGTTTTGTTTATGTTCGCTGGGTGATGCGGAAAACTAGAAACATTGTCTGTGTAGCAATTTGATGTACAAACTTTGTTGTACACGTATCATGCTTTTTTATAATTTATGGTTCACATTATTTTCATCACATATTTTATTCTGTCAGGCCTAGTGCATTCGTGGTAAATGATTATCATAACTATGAAATATTTGCTTGGATTTTGAAACTTGGTTCAGCAACTTTGCCAGGTTTTACAATAGAATCTGCTAATTGTGCCTGGATTGAAGACCTTTCAGTTTAATTCTTTCCTCCAGATTTCTTGAAATTGTATTAGCAACGTGGCATGAAGGTGTTATCGTTTACAATAATCTAATGGTCCCATGTTAATTTTTTGTCCACAAATGATTAGATACCTAAAACTTTTAAAGCACCAGGTACAAAAATGTGAAGTCTTATCATAATTATGGCATCTTTAGGTTTAAGATTTTGTTTTCTTGTTATAAATGTTAGTATGAATGAAGTATGATACACAATGACATACATCCTGCTTGTGATAAGTTATGTGAATGTTATGCAAGATTTTGAGTTACAGATATTCTGTATCATTTCAGAGAAAGAAATGTTTCTTTATGCAGTAACATGCACGGAAAACTATTCGTGGGACAAATTCTCGGACTCTTTGTCACCCCACTATTCCATTCAAATTATGTATTTGCACAGGTGATTAAGTATGTTATTGCTTCATTGATGGTTGGTAATGCGTTGACCGTTGGATCTACCTGTGTGTTTTGGTGGCGTTAGAGTTGTTCGTACCTTTGTACACAGTCCAACTGTTTCCACCCCTTGCCAGCAATTTGGTATAGTCTTTGGCAGGTTGCCAAGGTTTCTAATAACTCTGCATGAGAGATTTCTTCATGTGCTGTTCCAAGTGTTTACAGGTTGCAAAAATGGTATTTTTTACCGTAGAAAGAGACTTTGACAGCAAATTTTGTAGGTCTTCCTATAAACACCTATTTTAACACGTACAAAATGTTTTTACAGCTGTGTGGAGCAATATGGTTTGTGTTGTTGATATTTATGAATGTAGCATCATGTAAGCTTAGTTTTCCTTGTATTGCTTCATCAATTTTTCATATGTGAAATTCCAGTGACATAGGTATGGATGATCTGAAAAACCTAGGATGTGGTATTTGGTTGGAATTACAAAACAACTACCAGGAAGTGCATTGTGCGCTGAATACAGGCTATCTCCCCTATCAGCTGACAAGAGTGGAATAGTCCTTATCAATCAAATCACCTGTTAAAGGTCACCCGACCATATTTAGGCATGCAGGGTAGAAATCTGATTGGACAGGACTGACCCTGTGTCATCATCTATTGTGTCTTGGAAGATCAGAGGATCATACCATTGGCCCATGCAGGGTGGACAAAATAACATTTTCTCATGCCATGGCAGTACTAGCTTTGTTGTGAAGCTGCTACATTGAGTTACACTTATAATGTGCTACAATGTTGTTACAAACATTTGGTTAATTTGTAGGCTATTACTTGCAGAATGCAGAGTAACATACCACATTTTGTGCCATGACAGCTTTGTTGGGATTGTGAAGCTACTACATTGACTGAGTTATGCTTTTACAATGTCACGCCTATTATGTGCAGTGCTACAATGTTGTTACAAGATACAAGTTAAGTTGCTCCTGTAGGCTATTATTTGTAGAATGCAGAGTAACATGCTTTGATCTTGTGCCTTGAAGATCAAAGCTGATCTCCAAACAGATAGATGTTTTATTTGATATTGAATATTTTACACGTACATGAATTATACAGAATGTACCTGTGAGGTACTGGCTGATAGTAGTCAGACTCAGAGTATGTATAAGGAACAGAAGTCCTTTACGTATTTAGCAATCATCTGACTGAATTTAAAGAAGAAGACATTATAGAAAATGATCACATGACAAAACATGACATTGACTGCACTTTCTTGTATGTTCATATTACATAATGGGTCCAGTGTTTACAAGTAGTTATAATTTAGAAATCCTGGTGTCAATTTTCCATACTGTGGTTGGAGAAACATAATAGATTAATGAATAAATTAAACATATTTAGCTTTAACAATTTGTGTACAAGTCATTGGTGAGTTAAGTGCAGGTAGACATGAGAAATACTTACCTAGAGCTCATTTCTGGGCCTTGCACATTTAACAGTTAGGCATACATGTACGGTAGACTATTAGCATATGGTTCATCCAATGCATATGGGTTTGTCCTTTGGATCTTTTGAGGTAAACCTAATCATCTTTGTCCATATCAAGCTTACATTTTAGTTTTAAAATGGCTGAAGATATTTTGAAAACATGACAAAGAGCAATTTGAAAATTTATGTATTTTTACCTGTGACTTCCCCATCTTTGGAAAAATACGTAGTGGAAACGGAACCTCCTCCCTGCTGAACTGAAGTTCCCTTTTGGCACCAAATTTGTATTGGTTACAGGGTCAGGCAGCAGGGAGAAGGTTAGAATATAAGTACAAACAAAGAGGATAAAAGTTGTCTCCTATTCCTTGCTACAAAATATGTTGTAGAAACTTACCTTTTCCCTGCTTAAGTAGCTTTTTGGCATCAAATTGTATTGGTTACAGGGTTAGGCAGTAGGGAGAAGGTTAAAATATAAGAATGAACATAAACATAGAGGATAAAACTTAAAAAGTTGTCTCCTGTTCTTTGCTACAGGTAACAACTACAGGATTGATCTGTCACATCTGAGGACCAGTGTGATAACACCTCAGTAGAACATGGACGGAGGTGAGCCGTCCGTCACCCCTCCGACACAGCGTAGAGGACCTGGTCGGCCGCGCAAGGATGGACTCTCGCCCATCTCACGGAAACGGAGAGGGTAAGAAAGGGTTGAACAAGTACTAGTTCATTGGCTGATGATTTTTTCATTGTCAAATACCTACAACATATTTTCTTAGCATCCGGGATAAGGTTTGAAGTCCGCATTGTGAAATTTGCCCGTCAAGCATGTTGCGTAGAGAGTATTGTGGCACAATGTATAATTCTTTAGCCTAATATCATCCAAGACGCTACATGGTAAAGAAGGATTCATCTAATAATTTATGAATAAACATATATCAGTATTTCCTGTTTTCTTTTTATAATGATTGCTAAAAGCATTTGGTGGTTATCTTCAAAGTATGTGACTTTCAAGAGAAGTTCATACAGAGGTTCATATTGTACTGTTGATATTGGCATTTTTTTGGTGGTTTTATTTGCACAGTGACTCCACTGCAAATTTCTGCTACTATACTAGAGAATTGTGTCAATCGTTAATTCCAAACACAGCAAAAGCCTCATTTCCCCTCCCACTGCAAAACTAAGTCCATGTGAAAACAACAAATTTACTGTATTTTGTTGTTATTTAGGACTAGTCGAGGCCGAGGTAGAGGTCGTGTGCCTGTGATAGACGATGATGACGACATGCCCCCAGCACCAGCACCTGTCCCCATACCAGTATCAGTACCAAACGTACCCCCAGTCCAGCCTGACTACAAACCTCCAATCACCATCAAATCAGAGGGAGAGCCGGTGGAAGTTAGAACAGCTACCGACCAGCAGTTTTTGCCACAAACTGGTGCAACTGTAGACCTTCCAATGGACACTGGTCCTCCCCCTGGAGACAGCTTCATGACGTTTGGAGGAGGTGACAGTGAAGCAATGGGGTAAGTCAAGTTTTTCATATTTTCGCAGGAATATTCTAATCAAAATTGCATTGGACGACTTTGGCCGGTTTCGTTTCAGTTTTTGAAAGAGAATAATTTATTTTATCACCTCTTTGTTCTCTGTAGGTCGGACATCCGGTGTGCTTTCTGCTGCTGCGGAGAGAGATCTCTGCTGGGGCAGGGGGACATGACCCGGTACGACCCCACCCCAGGGTTCAACCCCTTCAAACGTAGGATAGACCGGTCTCAGCGCTCCTCTACGGAGGCCGCAGGGGATCAGAATGAACGCAGTCCCAAACAGCACCTGACATGGAGGAGACAGAGGGGACCTGGCAAATCCTCCAGGTAAGAGTGCAATAGACCGATCCTGACTGCCCATCACAATTAGCAGTTCAGCCAATGAGAGAATGGCAATTAAGAGTGTAACCAACGAGGGAGCTGCTGCATGTCTATCAAATAATAGCATTTTTTTATGTTTTTGTTTTGCATTTCTAAGTTTTGAGGGTGGGCGGGACTATGGTATATTCTATGTCTCTTCTTGTCCTCACATTGTTACATGTAAAACACATTACATGCACTTGGATTTTCCTAACGAGTGGTCAGTGGTGCTGCCCATTATATATTGTAATCCTAGCATCATCATACTGATTTACCAAAAACAGTTTTTTTTACTGAACTTTTTCATTGTTTCTTTAGAGTGCAATGTTAGATAATCTTAACTCCCAGGATATATGCTCAATAATGTATTTGAAAAAAGCAACATGCTAGAGCTTCCCCTACATGTCATGAAATCATACATAGTGAATGTGCATTTCTATTGTTTTAGTAACTGTACTATAGTACTTTGTGAACCGCAAACTTAAAACATAAGTAGTAGAAGTGGTATCAAGTTTTTGATTATACTGCTGCGAGGGTCTCTGACCAGCAGTCGGCTAGTCTTTCTACCGCGTTTCCAGGTAGCTCTATTATGCTGTTGAGGCCTCACACTGCGAAAGTAAACGCCTTACTGTAGTCATGCAAGATGCAATGAAAGCTTGCTGTATTGTTTAACTGCAGGGACAGAAGTAAGTCTCCCAGAAGATCGAATCCACACTATGAATCGGAGACGAGCTGTTGTGCGGCGGGGATGGATGAGCTGAGCTGTGTGGGCAGGGCGGAGGAAATGGACCCTAGCGTGGTGTTCGAACCTTCAGGTTAGTATAACCACTATTCAGAGGTCACATTTAGATATCATGGCCAGGGCTTTTTCTAGAAAAAATTTGCAAGGGAGGGAGGGAGACCCATTGAAAGGAGTGGAGTGACCAATCGGGGGGATTTTTACCCTTCCACAGAGTTTTAGAGGAAATTTAAGTTAAAATAAGGCATTCTAAGGCTTCCTCGGGGAAATTACTGTCAAATTACTGTGGCCATATGTGAGCTGTAGCGTAGCCGCATTGCACTACCACTAGCTACTTGAAAAAGCATCATGCTTTACCTAAATTGAGGACGATCGTTAAACTTACTTACTTTACTTCTTTCCTATCAGGCCATGCCTGGGCCCACCACTGCTGTGCTGCGTGGTCAGAAGGAGTGTGTTTAGATGACAATGGCATCCTCATCAATGTAGATAAGGCTGTTTTCTCAGGTATCACACAGGTAGGTTCATCCATTCATTGTTTTGTGAATCTTTAGGGTGGTCCCTTCAGTTAACTGAGTAACTGATTACCCGAGCAAGGTTCTCGTTGGAGTGAATTTACGATGATCTATATTATTTGTAAAAGGATTTTGTTTTTCTCTTCTATTCTAGAAATGTAGTTACTGTAAGCGGTTTGGAGCGACCATCCTTTGCCGGAATGCCAAGTGCAATAAACTGTTCCACTATCCGTGTGCGGCGGGGGCTGGCGCCTTCCAGGACATCAAGACCATGTCTCTCCTCTGTCCTGAACACCTGGAGGAGGCAGAGACAATAGGTAGGTAACGTTGTACAGGGTTGGAACTTCATTTATGGGAATATGTGTACCAGTGCACTCAAGTTCTCCCTGGCTAAATTGGCTTTTTGACTTTTCATTGTTTTCTCAAAATAATTTATCCCAGGGGAAAATACGATTTTTAGTAAAACTTTTGGAAGGAATCTCTGAAAACCAAACATTCTGTTGTTTTTCCCAGGGGAGAACGCGTGCTGCGTGATCTGTGACTTGCCAGGCGACATCTCGGACCAGCTCTTCTGCACCAGCTGTGGGCAGCACTACCACTGCACCTGCCTGGACCCCCCTGTAGAAATCAATCCAGTGGTACGGGCCGGCTGGCAGTGCCCAGAGTGCAAAATCTGTCAGACTTGCAGGTATCTACAGTATATGTTTTGTTTTCCTGCTTTGATACTGGATTTGTCCTCAAGTTAGTTAATGTCCTTCCCACACCAGATGGTGCATATGGCGGTGCCCAACCTTGTTTCAATAGCCCTTGGGCCACACAACTTAGTACAAGCACTACAGTAGGGCGCTAGTGGTGTATGTTCAACATCCATGCTCTTTCCCAAATGCTGAGTACTCAGCAGAGTAAGCAAATATGTATGTTTGATTTGTGATGTTGATGGTTGTTTTGTATATGAAAATCTGTTTCTAGCCTCTATTTCTACCTATGACATGATTGTTGTTTGTTGCTAGGCAACCGGGGGATGACAGCAAGATGCTTGTTTGTGACACCTGTGACAAGGGGTACCACACCTTCTGTCTGAAGCCAGCAATGAACACCATACCAAAGAACGGCTGGAAGTGCAAGGTAGCGTCCCAGGGTCTAGTTACTGTAAACTGCAGGGTTTCCCACGGTGGTTGGTCCCTTCTGTTGACATTATAAGAATAACATGTATTTTTGTGTTGAAAATAAGTAATTTCAACGATGTGTCGGTGTGGGAAAAACTTGATAAGGGACTTGATTATTATGTGTATAGAAATCAATATTTTTTTGCTGCATGCCACATAATGTGTTCTATAACCTCTCTAGACTTTTTCCAATGGAATGTGTTTGTTTGTTTGTTGTGACTTGTTTTACTCTTGTCTGTCGACTATTTGCAGATTTGCCTATCCAGTAAATAGAAAATCTTCCTCCTGGTGTTGTGCCTCTTGCATGATTTTGCCATGTTTATGAATTTAATTGCGATGTATGTTCTTGGAATGTTTTTGCGGTGGTGTTTGCATATCTGCATGTTGTACATTTTTGTCTTGCAGCACTAAAGATAACTTTCATGCATAGTTTATTTAGTATAGGGCATACATAATTTTTATCTGAAGGAGTTTTGTAGGTTGGTAACGGTGTGCATTTAGGCTTTCGACCAATTGCCTCTACCATGGCAAGCTTGGTTATGCCTGCTCTGTTCATATGGCTATAACAAAGATGTAGTAAAAAGCAGCTAATCTGCGATGTTTTTATATTTTTGAAAGACAGTGGTATTGAATGTACCAAAGTTTCATTTTCTCTTTCTAACTGTAAATGTTTGGACCAAAATGACGTTTTCTGTTGTTTTTTGTAAATTGCCTACATAGAAATATGTCATAGAGATTTGGTATTACATTGTGGGACTTAAGCAGATGATGAGAGAAGATATCTGGTATTAGATGTCGCCGAGAAACCTTTTTTGCGTAGTTGTTTTTCCGCTGTAGTTGCCTCACCGTGTGTTTTCCCGTGCTCTCACGTACACCTCTGCCTTGTAGCAGTGCAAAGAACATAACGTACTTCTCTCAAAACTGTGCACCGAGTAGTAACATTGACAACAATGCACTGAGCTTGCTTGCTACGATAAGTTTTACCTGGTGGAGGCACGAGATTTCGCTTGATTTCTCTCCTTATGTTTTATTTCCTCATCTTGCCTTTTTCTCGTAGACTTGTCTGAACCGTAGTGAATCAGGCCCATTGATTGGGACGCCAGAGCTTGCAATGGTATCAGCTGTTTACTTTATGTTAGCTTTTTTTACCCGCCGTTGTGTGTGTGACTCTCTGTGATGAGCTGCTTCCATTTAGAATTACAACCAGTTAAATTTAAAAGTGATCTCAAACCATTTTAGGTCAGTGAAGAGCTATTCTTCCACTGGTCATGACAGAAAAGAAAGCCAAGAAAAAGAAAAAAAAGAAGATGTACGCTATGTACAGTATTTACAGGTTCATTGTATCAGGAAAATTCCCCTAGCTCTTTTCAACAAGCACAATGAACAATGGATCATAGCTTAATGTCCGGTCCTATGGACTGCAACATTTTCCAGTATGTTGGGTAAGCGACAACAGCTGGGATTCGAACTCCCAACCTCTCGGTCCAGAGACAGGGTCGCTAACCACTGGACTATTCATGTACTCGAAGTACAGAAAAGAATTATATTTTTGTAGGTTGCCCTTGTAAGATTGAATGGAAGCAAACTTTGCATAGAAAGTCACACACATGGTTATGTAATTATTTTATCTCGTTTATGTCGTTCATAATTATGAAAATTAACCCTTCATAAGTATTGGAATGTTTCACACTTAACTGAGTTACTAACCAGAGATTTATATTCATGTTATGTGCATGCAGTTGAAATGCCTGCTCTCATTAATATCAATATTAACCTTAACCGATGACTAACAAACCTGTTGTATTTATATCTATTTATTGTATACCTGATACCTGTACACATTTTCCAGTATTTTAAACAATACTGTAATCAAGGAATCCTTTTTCGGATACTGTTGACTTACTTTCATGTTTTAAAAGGTGGAGGGTCGCCATGACTTCTTTCTTTCCCTCATTGGATTTTTGTGCTAAAAAAACTTACATTCAAGCAGGTGAATCAGATTGTTTTGTGGTAAATGTGCTTCTTTGATCTGCAAGTACACACAAATTCTTAGCTAAACTAAAAGGTGCAGTAGGTTTTAATTTTTTCCAGCTTGTAAAAAAGTTCAAATGTTACAATTGCATTGATAGTAATGCAGGTAGTTTCTTCTTAATTTTTTTTCAGATTTTTTAAAAGAGACTTGAATTTGTAAAAACTTGAAGCAACTTACTTTGTTTTATGAAAATCATTGCACAAATTTTTGCCTTCCAAATCAGGAAGACATTTTTTTTAGATTAAGACTTGTCATAAACGATTTTGAAAATAAAATTTTCAGTTTGCCTTCTATCGTCTACTATAGCCCTGTATGGATGTAGAATTAGACGTATTTGGATTTCTTTGTAGTATGGTTGCCACTTGCATACATTGTAAGACTCCTTATCTGGGGTCTGGTGCAGATTCCAAACCAGATGTTCTTGAGAAAAGGTCTTAAGGCCACTTGTGTAGACAGTCTGGTTATAGAGATTGAGTTGAAGGAGGGCAGATCAGTGTTAAAGGTTCTGTAGAAGCAGACATACCTGACATTTTAACTCCCTTGAATTTCCCTGTCTCAATGTGTGTTTTGCCTTTCAATTATTGCTTGAAAGTGAAAGTTTTAAGACAGAGATGGACCGAAACTGCATAATCAGAAGACAAACTTTTATATTTGTGCTACAGTGTCCCTGATATGAGTATATGATTGGAAATTAATACTTTCTTGCTCTTCCTTTATGTAATGAATTTGAAATCATTTTTCTTACATCTTTCAAAAATTGATGCCCCTTAGAACACAAAAATGAACTCAAGTTTGCCCCTCCTTTTGATAGCAAATGCTAAAGTTTTTTTATTTTACTTCCATGGAAAAAAAAATCAATTATACTCACTTTAAGAATGTAGTTCCTGTAAGTGGTCTTACTCAAGTTTGCACTTCTTTTTGATAGCAAATTTTAAAGTTTCTTTCTTACTTCCTTGGAAAAAATAAATTATAGACCTTTTGAAAAGCATGTAAGCATAACACCAGGGTCTTACTGAAGTTTGTTGTTTTCCCACACCCAGAACTGCCGAGTCTGTGGAGACTGTGGATCCCGCACACCTGGCAGCGGCCCCAGCTCCAGGTGGCACCTGAACTACTCGGTATGCGACAGCTGCTACCAGCAGCGCAACAAGGGCCTGTACTGTCCTGTGTGCGGGAAGGCCTACCGACACTTCACGCAGAAGGAGATGCTACAATGTGACGGCTGCAGAAAGTAAGACTTTAACCTCCTCTCTACTGCCTAACCCCGTAAGCAAAACAAATTTGGTGCCACATAGTTACTTTAATAGGATGAAGGTAAAGAAAGATTTACAACAAGTTTAGGGCCAGACTCTTGAAAAAGTTCCAGAAACATTTTACAAACCAAACCTACCCACATACCAAATATATGTAGGTTTTGGCTAAAGTATGCAGAAACACAGACAGGCAGAAATACATACATACAAACAACAATACAAGTTAGATTAGAAGAATGAATATGTGTTACTTTGAATAAAGTCAAAACAATTATTTCATAGAAAGTTTTTTCTGTAGATTTAAAGGGTTTTACTGTCATTCTTGAATAGATCTAAGGGGACAAAGGGAATTGTCAGTAAGTTTACTCTCTTGGACAAGAGAAGGTATATTTCATCATTTTGCATTATTGTGTTGGAAGTGATTTACTTCCAACTATTCCTGAAATCAATCAAACAATATCACAGATATCAAAGTTTCAGTTCAATAGGGAGGTCTACAGTTAGCGATTGTTACAGGTTGCACATGTGTCTTGTATAGCCTTGCATATTTTGTTTGTGGGACTTGGTGATAAATGTTCTAAAAACACACATCTCTCCGTCGTAACTGCTTGTCAGTTGTGTACAAGCTGTCAAAATTTTGCGGAAAAATACATACACCTTACAAGTTCTATGTCATGTCTGGAAATGTACTGCCCAACTATATTGAATGACTAATGGTGAGAAAAATATTTTTTGTCAGGCATAGCAATATTGTTGTCTGTTGCCACATTATCTTCTTGCTGACTAAAGCTGTTGATGTCTTTTTAATCAATTTATACCATGCTGCAAAATTAAAGTTTTTTCCCTCCTTTTTTTCACTTCAGGTGGATCCATGCTGAGTGTGACGACTCCGTTGACATGGCAACGTATCAACAGATGAAGGAGAACGAGTGTCAGTACGAGTATCTCTGCCCTGTGTGTAAGAACAAGGATGACAGCGATGTGAGTGCAGCTTTCTACGTAATACTGCACACAGCTTTAGGACTAGTGAATGATTATGTCAAGCCCCTGTCACACCTTGAGGACCTTCCCACAACTTTGGCAACCAAGGTCGGCACTGGGTTGGGAGTAGCCTTGAATTATTCTTATGCTGGCTCCAGTTTGATCCTCTGATTGCATGCAAGCAGAATATGACTTTCGCAACTTTCATGTTCCAAATTCATAGTCAGCTGGCGCAAATGATATTTAAAGATTAGTTGGCAACCTCGTCGACCAACTCCCAACCACAGGTGATCTTCTTTTGACTAAATCCCAACCATTGTCTGGAGAAGGTCAGGAGGCTATGGTTGACTATGTGTGAAAGGGGCTTAAAACATATATCCTCCCTGTATGTTACTGAAAATGAAAAATATGTGGAAGTTTGAAAGGCCATGGATAGGTATTCATGACAACAGCAGCTAGTAACAACAAAGAGAATGTGCATCAACAGATAGTTGGATTTTCATACAACAGTTAGAAACTTGTCAAAAAAGTTCACATTGCCCTGATAAAGGTGGCAGATAAGCTGCAAAAACGTTTGCAGAGAAGAAAAAAAAAAAAAAAAATTATTTACCAACCATATTAACCTATTTACAAATTGCAGTCTGTATTGAATTGTTATGGAACTTCTTCCTTAAACGATTACCTACTGTAGATAACCCTAGCTTGTGTTTCTGTCCCTCCCGCAAGAGCAAGGAGGGGAAAAACTTTAAGGTGAGATTCAAACGTTTCCGAAGGTCTGGACACTGGAGCATCTCTCATTGTACTTTTCCAGGGTCTCGTGATCCCTTATGGTCTCACTCCCCCTCCCTTCATCTCATTGTTCGTTTTCACTTTTCAGCATTAAGGCCAGGGATCTCCCCATAAGAATTGAACCATGGTGCCCCCCTCCCCCATTATACTGTAATCCCAGGCACTATTTTCAAAAACAGGATTTTCAAAAACAGGATTTTCTACAGTTTTCCTTGTTTCGCCATAGTACTATGGCCTTGGACTGTCATGCATGCCACCTCGGGTGGTTTTACCCGTCATTATTTCTGGGGAGATCCCTGAAGTCATTTACCTCCATGGCGGAAACTGTCATTACATTCTACTGTTGCATGTGGCAGAAAGAAATGGGTGCAAGATCTCTCTCCTTACTTAGAGTCTTAACAATCACTGAATCCTTGGCTCATACTGTTTTGAATGGAAGAAAGGCTCTGAATTTCTGGTGAGCTTCAGTTGAAAGGACTGAAGTTACAAAAATGTGCAAAACTCTGATTATGGTTTTCAATGCTTCAAAATGATTACGCCTTCTACACCAGATCTGGGGTATAAACAATTAGATTGAAAATAACTCAAACTTTGTCATACTACTAGGAAAATAATGCATCACATATTTGAAGGCAAAGAATGAAATATATATAGGAAAATGATTCATTACATGTTTTAGATTTTTGGTGCCAAAAATTTGTTGTCTTAATGTGTTTTATCCCATAATTGGAGAAACTTCATTTCAAAATTTTCCTGAAGAATTCTGTTGAAGAATGAATTACAGTAGGAAAATCATGCATTCATTACATGTTTTAGATTGCCAAAAGTTTAGATATCTACAGGACGAACATTAACCCCGTGTCTGGTTCCCTGCTGCTGAAAGGTCCCCTACCTTTCGCTGTCCCCCCAGGCCATCACCGGAGACGCCGCCGCCGCCACGGGAAACTTATCGTCCTCATCGTCAACGGTAACCAGCTCCGAGGCCGCCATGGCGGAAGCCGAGCTGAGAGAAATGGAAGAAATGGTCGCCAAAGGAGAAGACCTGGGTACGTCCTAAAATGGAGCGTTGAGTTTCTTTGGTGTTCCTTCTATTGATAGGTTTCAAAACCTCAATGCTCTGTTAACATCTTTCATGCGGATAAGATAGTCATGTACATTTTTACATTACGTATATTGTACATTACGTGCTCCACTTTTTTTGACTTTCAAAATGCCTACCATTCTCCTGTGGAATTGTTGCGCTGTCATTTCATCCCATTATTGGATGTCTTTGAATTCATTGATAGAAGATTTTTCACTTCCCTGTTATTTTTCAGAATTGGAAATAAAACATTGAAATTATTAATATTGATTGAAGAAAAAAATGGTTCTGCCGTCAGCAGTTTTGTTGATTTCTTTTTTCTACGACAGTTGCAAAATTCTACCAGAATTTTACTTTGACGTTTAGTCTTGTGATCGGTTTTGCAGATTCATGTAGGTACATGTATGGAGTGTGCTTCTCTCTGTTTTCCGTTGATCTCTTGTGTTGACTTCTGTTTGGTTTGCGGTGTGTTGAGTGGAGTGTTTTGTCCGACAGGGGAGGCAATGGACGATCTTGTCTTTGCAGCTGGCAAAAAGGAGGGAGGGATGGAGATGATGAGAACAGCCCAGGACCCCCTGCAGAGCTCCCATGATTCCTTCATGTCGACCAATGAGGACAGTTTTTCCAGTATGGATGTTGACATGTCGGTAAGTTGACATCATGACAGGTGGTTCGTATGTGGTTATGATAAGCTACGGTCATCACCAGGCATTGCTTTTTATCTTTTCAGAGGTTGGTGCTAAGGCCATCTTTCCACTAGATGGCTGTGAATCACTTAGCAACAGTACAGCGACGAAAGTTGGATTTTTGTAACCCTTGATTTCATAATTGGAATATGATGCAAGATGTAAAAAGATGATTTAAAAGACAAGAAAACTCAACGTAAAAAGATTTGCTCTTTATGAAATTTG
The DNA here is from genome assembly GCF_035083965.1 of Branchiostoma lanceolatum. Classification (NCBI taxonomy): domain Eukaryota; kingdom Metazoa; phylum Chordata; class Leptocardii; order Amphioxiformes; family Branchiostomatidae; genus Branchiostoma; species Branchiostoma lanceolatum. The sequence goes on along the minus strand of NC_089733.1, from coordinate 12,661,736 downwards.
TTCAGCGATCTGTCAAAATTTTGGTCACTTAGCAGTCGCAGCACTGTTGCAGTTTCTAGTGGAAAGGGGTGTTACAAATATTTGGGTGTCAAATATTTTTTTCTTTTGGGTGGTTCCTTTTTGTTCCTGCAATTTTAAGAAAACGTTTTTGTTACCTCTTTTTGTTTATGTTTGGTGTTGCACATACAAGGTTTATTCAGGTCTTGGCACGAAGAGTGGTGCATGCGTGGTGAAGTCTGGGAGACAGGCTCTTCTCTCTTCCTCTGGTGTTACCCAATCAGACAAATATACTCAAAACCCTTGCCATGGCTCGCTCAGGGCCAGGCACAACAGGTGATGCATGCGTGGTGAAGTCTGGGAGCTGGGCTACTCTCTCTACCTCTGGTGGTAATCGGTCACTACCCAGTCAGACAAACGTACTCAAAACCCTTCCGTCAATGTTTAACCTCCTCCCAGGCTTCACAGCGAGGCCCTCTGTATCAGCCGCACTTCTGGCATCCACCGGGGACGCCGTTTTTCACGGAGCATCCATGTCACCCTCCACCTCCGTACCATTATACACCAAGGATGTATAGACAAGCGTGTATGATGCGAGCATACGCTCACCCAGGTAGTATGCCCATGGATAGTCAGGCTGGGGCAGGTCTGACGTCCGCGTCTCCTTATTTGTCTGCCCTCTTGATACAGTCGTCGGGCGCGTCCACCTCGGCGGGAACCAGGGGCGGGATGGCGCCACTTCCCATCCAGCACGGCAGCGGGAAGCCCTTCGGGAAGCGGAAACTGGGTCCAGGCAGACCGAGGGTAGGTCTAGTTCTTTTGAAAAAGAATTGTTCGTTTGTTCGTTCGTTTGTTTGAGCCTTTGTTTATTCCTAAAAAATACAAATCTGGGACGAGAACCACGAAAATAGATTGGTGTGGTCTTACCTTTTGTCCGCACAAAATTTTTTTTTTTTTAACTGTCACAAAATTATAAGGCAGATGACAATGAATATTCCATGTGCAAATTATTGTAGAATTGGCCAGCTATTACTTTTAAGAATTCACTTTAATTAGAGGGTGATTGTGTGATATTTTCAGAATATTTTGAGATAGTAACTTCTCCTATTTTCCAATATTTAGCAGGGCCGTGGTGCAGGTGCACCCCCTGGCAGAAAGAGGCAGAAGCACACTGGCCCACCTGGCAAGAGGGGACCCAAACCGAAATTCAAACAAGGAACTGTAGCGCTGCCTGGCACTGTGGTGGGTTGAACTGTTTTTGATTTACTTTGTCATCTTATGCTGCATTGACTTTGTAAAACTGTTTTAACCTTCTCCCTGCTGCCTATCCTCATAACCAATACAAATTTTATGGCAAATGGCTTCCTTAGCATGCCGCAGGTTAAATTTATTTTGGCATCTTATGCTACATTGAGTTCATACATATATGATAGATCCTATCAGCTGTTGACTGTACTAAATAATTTGCAACAGGACATATGTATGAAATAAGGCCATCAGATTCTCTTTCTTTTGTCATAAAAAGAGTAATTTATTGATTTGTATTCAGTTGCATTTTCTTCTCATGTTTGGATGCTTTGGATACTTAAATATTTAACCTCTCATACATGTCTAGTATGCAATTTCGGATCCATTTTCTACTTTTACTTTGTTCAGATACATGTATGTACATCTCTTGTTCCTAATATGTTATCAAGCATGTGAAAAAGCAGTATAATGAACTTGTCCTGTGAACTCTGTGCAGGGAGGATCTGGTACTGAGCCGTCCCCAGAGAAGCCCAGCAAGAGTAGTAAGAATGATGATGAGGACGAGGGCATGCACACCACTGTGGTGCTGTTCTCTACTGACGACAAGTTCACACTGATGCAGGTCAGTATAGCTCTAAGCCTTCTTGACTCAGTCACGCTTCTGACAGCCCTTCTACTGTTCCGGCCACTACTTTTGTGTGAGACAATCTCTCACTGTTAGGGGCTGATTGGACCCACTGCAGCGAGAGGCTGTGGTTATACACCTGTAAGTTATAAAAGAACATCCTAGTCTTGTTGATCTATATGTGATTTATTCATTTATGTATGTGCGAACAATTGACCATGTCAGGCTTGGAACTGTTACCATGGTATTGCATGCTGTGATTACTGTTTTCCATGGTGACAGAGGATCCTGACCTGTCAGAAAATTCCAAATAAACTGCCTCAGAGACTAGAATCAAAAACTTTAACAGAATGTTCCTGACTATCCCCAAGTTTTGAATGGAATTAATTGTAAGTCTGTTTTGTTGTTTTTTCCCAGGACATGTGTGTGAGCTGCGGTAGCTTTGGGCAGGGCGCAGAGGGAAGACTCCTGTCCTGTTCACAGTGTGGCCAGTGTTACCATCCCTACTGTGTCAACATCAAGGTAAGGCAACAAACCCTTCCCTTAGCCTGATAAGATTGTGCTCCTAGTGGCCCTGATGGGATAAATAGGTCAATTTTGAAAATGTAGTCCAACACTTAGACTGAATTGCAGCAGTTTGTGTCACATTGACTAGATTTTCCTCACTTCATGTAAGATTCTGTATCTCAACCCATTGTCAGCCCTTGTTTTCATCTCACATATCACATATGCATAAACATTCCTAATAAGGTATTGTTTTGAAGGACAATACAGTAGCTTTCCAGTGTTATAAAACACAATGAAAAAATTAATATAGTGTCAGTGGAGATATGACTACTAACTAAAGCACTTGTTGATAGGTTTGTATGTATCAAATCAGTACTTATGTGTTTATTTCATGTTTATTTCCAGATCATATAGAGATAGATAGATATCCTTAACTTTTGTTGCAATGCTTTTGCTGTTTTATGTTTTATTATTTTTACATGTCTACTTGTATGTTCATTTCCAGATCACTAAGGTGGTGTTGTCCAAGGGTTGGCGTTGCCTGGACTGTACGGTGTGCGAGGGTTGTGGGAAGGCGAGCGACGAGGGACGCTTGCTTCTCTGTGACGACTGCGACGTCAGTTATCACATCTACTGCCTGGACCCACCTCTCACCAAGGTCCCCAAGGGAGGATGGAGATGTAAATGGTGAGTAGATGTTGAAATGTTTGCGGTGGCTTTAGTTTTAACAGTTTTAGCAATGGCCTCTCTACTGCGAGTTACATGTGGTATACTGGGAATTTCAATGTATTGCTACTGTACCACAGAATTGTTTCATTTGCGAACCTAAACCTAAACCTTTGTCCCCCTACTGCAAAATTATGTCCTCACTAAAAACAAGTGAATTTACTATGTACAATGATATGAAAGCTGTGGGTACTAAATATTGCCATGGAAAGACATATAAAGGTGGCAAGGTGAAACCTAAATGGGTTGTAGACTTAAAGTCTAAAGGTTCGGGGTTTGAATCCCCTTTACCGGTAATGCGAAGAAAAAGAGTCTTATTCATTGACAGATAAGAAGCACAATAGACAGACTCTGGTTGTCCCTTACAGTTAGCAGTTCAACCAATGACAGTATGTGGTTGTCCATCACAATTAGCAGTTCAAGCAATGAGAGAATGGAGTATTTTATGTCTTAATTTTGCATTTCTAGGTTGTAGAGCTATGGGTTCAGTTCATTGATTTCCTTGCCTTTTTTCCAGGTGTGTATGTTGTACCCAGTGCGGTGCCACCTCCCCTGGGTACAACTGTAAGTGGGAGAATAACTACACCCAGTGTGGACCCTGTGCCAGTATGGTCACCTGTCCGCTCTGTCAGCTGAACTACCATGACGAGGAGCTCATCATCCAGTGCTCACAATGCGAAAGGTGAGGATAGTCGTCTATTTCATTTTATCTACATGTAATTCCAGGGCTCGAAATTCTTTTTGGAAATAGGTGCACTGGTGCACCCAACCAAAAAAATTAGGTGCACAGAAAAGAATTTGGGTGCACCACATAAAATAAAGTTGAATGTCAGCAAAAGATAAGTTTGACGCTACTACCTCTCTTAACCTTCAATCTGTAATTCTATACTGATTTCAAATTTCAACCAAGCAATATATATATATCAAATAAAGTACAACAAAAGGTTATATTGCTTTTTCTGATTCTAACATTTCAGAAATATTCTGTATGCTAGTGTACAAGACAGTCAAAAATTGGGTGCACACAGGTGCACATGCACCCACTATTTCGAGCCCTGAATTCTATTTTTTTTTGCCAGGGTGGCTCTCTCAGTGACTGGGCATTGCTTTTCAGAGAGGCATTGAGTAAATGTATATCAACCATATAACAATGTACATAAAGACAAAAACATAATTATTTGTACATAAAGCATTATCCATAATCTTAGTCTTTATCCATGCCTGATCATAAAGTTTGGAGGCCACTGATGTATCTCAACTTTTCTCTGATGTTCTAGAAGATTTGTTAGGATCTTTTGATATTCAAAAACCTTCTCCTTCCCCCACAGTGGGAAAGTCACTGGATTAACACTATAAATTTTGCTGCAGGGCTGTCTCCAGGACATATGCTTCCGTCCCGAGACGGAAATTTGCTTGTTGGGACAAACAAAAAGGTCATCCCATCTGTCAAAAAAAATATACATGTACACTGTCTTCATGTATTTTTGTGAGTTGAAAATGACATATTTGACACCGAAAATTGAACAGTGGCTCCCAAACATAGGGTCGTACAGAAAGAAATTTAAAGCTGGAGAAAGCAGTGCTTCACTGTAATCTGTTTTCATTACATGAATTGACTCAAACGTGGTTTTCCATAGGTGGTTACACTCGGAATGCGACGGGATGCACTCGGAAGATGAAGCCGAGAAAGCGGCCGACGGCGGGTACCACTGCGTCATGTGTCGCCCTCGCACCCAACCCTCTCCCGCCCACCCACCTCCTACCTCAGTCCACAGTGGCACGGCAGACTCCAAGGGACCAGCAGCCCACCCGTTCAGACTGGCCATCACAGAACCAGGTAAGCTACCTTCATGTATCACACATAAGCAAACATAATACTTAAGTGTCCTGCTGTAGACAAGTTTAGACTTTTGCAGACTAGAGAAACTGCTTATGTCACAAGGCAATTGAATCTTTTCAAACACAATCTTAAAATGTCCTGCAAATCAGACTGATAGGCTCTTTTTTTTAACAATTATAAGGCCACACCAATTTAATTTCTAGGTTCCCAGATTTGAAAGGAAAATGCAAGGCAAGGATATCGTTGTGAAAACAGACTCACTCTGAGGAAAATGTCTATACCTTGGTACACATAGTTTTGGAGAGAACTGAGTCAGCTGCCAATTTTCCTCTCTTCCCTGTTTCCATGATGTCCCCTTGCGAAGATTTTACATACTACTGAGAACTAAGAAAAGATCTAAAATGGCAATTTCATCACCAATATGATAAAAAATTCATGGAATTGTTGTTCCAGAAGCAAAGCCAAGGCCGCCACAGGAGTTTTCGGTGGAGGGGGTGCTGCTGACGGAGACGGGGTTGAGACAGATCGAGAGTCTCTCCATCACGCCGCCTCCAAAGCAGAAGCGGGTGCGAAGGCGACCACGGCTCGCGGCGGCGGCCAGCCTGTCCCTGCTCCACTCCCTGGCTGACCCCAAGTCAGAGGTGTCCCAGGCTCTGGAACATGGGGAAACTGGGGAGGGCAAAGGTAAATCTCTTTTTTTTTCAGCTCGTATTCCTAAAGCCAGTGTCACACAACGTGTCTGCGGGCTCAAAAAGAATTGTTGGCCTGGAATGAAGCTGGTATAATCTCTGGTATCCGCATCATTTCAAGGACTGTCTGGTTTAATTGCTAGGTCAACAAAATTTAAAACCACATGCAATGAATTCGAATGTATTTTCGCCTGAAAATCTACAGTTACATTGGATCAGATCGGTGACCCTATCTTGCAATTTCGATATTTGGTGACCTTCTGACAATTAACAAATTTGGCTTAACATACTTGACAGAGTGATGCTGGCTTTGAAATAAAACCAAAAAAAAACTAATGTTAACTACTGGAATGATGTTAGTCTTTAAAATCTGCATATTGTTTTGATGCAGCTCCACTGGAACAGCCTAAATGTATTGTTTTGTCCATTTTTCGTTTGACAGATGCAAATGACCCAGATTTTGACCCTGGTCCTGAGCACCATCGCGATGAACCAGCGGATGACTCCATGGAGATGTCCACGGCAGACCCTACCAAACCTGGGGAGGGGGGAGCCAAGCAGAAGAGGAAGTACAGGAGAGGTCTCAGACCAGGTACAACACGTAGCTACCACCTCATTCTTGATTTCTTAAGATTTTTTCTGTAAAGACAGTTTCCCTTGTTTCTAATATCCTTGGATTCATCCTATCCTAGCTCCAGGTCGCTCCTCTGATCACTTCTCCACAGAATAGTCTAGGACCTATCCCCATTGAAATTTCAGGACTTGAATATTTCTTCAAAGCTGTAAAACAGGGTTTGAATTTCTGAACGCTTGTTGGAACCAGTTACCATGCCATTACGACGACCGTGTGACTCAGAGCCAATCAGAGCTCTTTCCTATATTTCATGGGAACATTCAAATGCATTTGTGTCCCCATTAACTGGTGACAGACTAACAGTTGGAAGGCTGAATAAGACCTAGAATATGATGGATGCCAGGCTTGTTTCTAGTGCACATACGTCTTCAAAAAGATTGTTGAAAAATGGATATCTGAGAATATCTTTGTTTTGCAGGGATTGGTGGTTTCTTTGCCAGACACAGAACTAGGCCCAGCTTCATGGGCAGGGGCAGAGGGGCTGTGCCTAAGACAGGCATGGCACCTGGTCTCCAGGCAACGGTTGCTAGGGCCCCGCCCGCTTCCTTGGGAGAAGGTAATATTGATTTTATACATGTCATCATATGTTCAGTATATTTACTCTTGGAGTCAGCTGATGTTATAATTGGGACCTTTTTTGTCTTAGTATGTGATTCAGTAGTGATTGCCTGTGTTACATGTCTCAGTTTCTAAAAAATGATATTGTTTCATCCTATCAGCTGGAAACTTTGTTGATGCTCCTGAGGAAGAGCAGCTGTTGGAGGCAGCTGGCCCGGCTGTGGCTGCAGCTGTAGCTGCTATGTCAGCTGTACCAGCCCCAGAAGCACCCCTGACAGGAAAGGTAGTCAGGCCCAAACGGAAGAGAAAGAGAAAACCTGGGCTGAAGGAGTCTTATCCAGAGTATCTACAGGTGGGTAAAAATTCAAGGGTTATATCTACCTCCTAAAAATCAAGATCATTTCCAGAACACTGTTAATGTTATAAAAACCTGAAGATCTGCTGTAGTGCCATAGAAAGCTGCCAGGAAGCCAACAATTGCACCTGTTTTTTCCCCCCAACATCTACCCACCTACCAAATATCATAAAGATCCATCCACAACTTCTCAAGTTATAATTTCCACAAACACACATACAGCACCGAAAACATAACCTTTGATTGCCGAAGATAGTACAAACTCAGGGTTTGTTTTTTACATCAACATGTAACTTTATCCTCAAAAATATCAAATGCTATAGAAACACGTCTCTAAACGGAATCTACCATTAATCCACAGGAGGCGTTCTTCGGGAAGAGTTTGTTGGACACCAGCCGAACTAAAGATGGACAAGTAATCCTGGACACTCCCTCGGACGAGGAGAGAGTTGGTACATCCCAGGGACCCATGATGCACCAGCCTGTGCACCCCGCTGGTGGGGAAGGGTTCCCCCTATCTGCTCCTGGTGGAATGACAGGGCAGCAGCAGCCACATGCAGGGCAGCAACATACACAGTTCCTGGCAAACCAACCCCCTCATACTGACCATCCTCACCATGGTAAGGACTTCAGCTCCTCCGTTCTAGGGCCAACATGTCCCAGGGAAATTTTACCACAGCCCCCCTCAGGCTTGAGTGGCTGTGGTAAAATTTATCTTAGGGGCATGCTGACAACAGTCTGGCTTTCAGGCTGGCAAATGTATGCTTTGAAGATGTTTTAAAAATAGTATTTTAGAAATGTGAAAGCTAAGGTGTGTGACCAAGTTGTTCCTCCCACTCCAGGAGAGATGGGAGAGCCCGGGGAGATAGAGATGACAGAGGATGACCCCCTGGGTCTGCTCCCTCATGAGTTGCCACACGATGACGAGATTATGAGTGTTCTGATGGGAGAGGACCTTGGCAAGGCCACAGAAGGTGAAATTTGCTATTCCAGCAATCTTGTGTACATGTTGTCGCATCTATTTCTTTCACTTTAAGTAGAGAGTAACTTGAGTAACTGTCTTTTGGCGTCCTATAAGTAGTGTTTTAAGGACTTCATCAAAGTGTTATCAATAACATAGTTTTGATTGAAAAAGATAAAACTTGAGGCAATGATAGTCAAGTTAGTGTTCATGTACTGTGGAACTTGCTGTGAGTAATGTTAAATGATCTTTAGAAGGTTCAGTTGTATCTTTGAATGAAGAAAATCTTGTTTTTGCTAACCCCCATATTGCCAAAACATTGGCTCTTGTGCTAAAGCAAGAAGTTTGTTACCAAAGCAGAAAATGTAGCATTATAGTTGAGTTTTTAAAATGTAATATGCCATTTGTTTACAAAACAAAGGAAAAGAACTTCAAAATGGCAGATTCTAAATGTAACACCCCCTAGTTTACTGTTTTGAACGAATTGAAGTTTGATGAAGAGCCTTCTAGGCCTTAAGGCGACACATGTGGGGCTTTATTAGAATTTGAGCACTCAGATTTTTAAAGGACAAGAAGTAGATTGTCCTGTGGTCTCTTTAGAGTGTTCAATAATGTTTTTCTATGAAAGCTCTTAGTCTTACATTTTGAGTTGCTGTGATTGTTTTCCTTAATGCTTGTTCTTGTAATTCTTATGCTGCTTGTGAGAGGTAGCAAAGCACCCAAGTTGCATTTATTGTGCCAAAATATATCATTCACTATATTTAGTTTGTCTCAAGAACACAGCTACTGCTTGGCCATAGAAACTTTCTTGCAGTGCTGTTTTAGTTTCAAGAATGCGGTGGCATCTTCTTCCGTACATAGCTGTGGTGGTAGCCTCTCCTCTCCCTCTAAGCTTTCTGCACGAATTCTCTCCCCCCCTCTCTAGGTCTGGATCTCGACTCTGTAGCGGTCGAGCACGCGGAAAACTCGCAGGGTTCGCAGAATGGTGACGGGGAAAGCCAGTCCGATCCCAGCAAGGAAAATAACCTAGACCCGCAATTTGAAAATATCCTCAGCCCCGCAGCGCTAGATAAAATGGTTACGGAAGGTAGGGGTGCTCCCCTTGAACTAACCCACTCACCCTTGACATGGAAGTTGTTGGTCAACTACATTATGAACAAGTCTAGGCTTTCTATAATCAACACTGGTAGAAATTGCCACTTACCGAAAGTTTTGGCTGAGCGAAGTCACGGAATTGACCTGGCTACTGCTTCTTCCGGGACGCGATGTCGGAAACAATGTGACTGCAGCAACGGGTCGTAAGTGGAGTGAAGGAAGCAGTTAGCAATCGAGCCAACCGTCCTACTTTGAACAGAGACGGGGTCGACACAGGTTATCGGGCACTTACGACCTGTTGCTGTATGCAGTCACATGTTTGTGATGTCGCGCTCTCAGCAGTTGAGGGGTCAATTCCTTGAGCCTTGAAAATTTGGATAAGTCCCATTGCCTCCCAGTGTTGGTTGTAGAAAGTTTAGACTTGTTCATAACCTCACCCTTGTCTGTGTTGTCTGCACTTGCTCACCTTTGTTTTCTTTCACCAGTTTGGGGCAGTTTTGCATGGCCCTTTGCCTAACCACTGAGTGTCAGCCGTTCAGAATAAGTTGCCATTATTTTTTGAGTGTTTCCTTATCATTCTCTCAAAGGGGGGAAAATTACTAAGTAACTTGTTTTTTAATGCCACAGAGTTAAACTAAAGGCCACAAGTTCCTTACCGAAATAAGTATTCACGGGTCTTGACAACCTATCTTTTGACATGAAGTGTTCTTTTCTTCTATCACTATGTCCCGGTTAAGCACTTAGCCTGTGTGTGAATTTGGAAAAAAAACTTGTAAATTGCAATAGTATAGCTGCTAGATACTAGCTGGAGGAAAAAAGGCCCTGAATGGGTACTGAAATATCGATTATGTTGAGGTTAGTCTCTTAACCTCATCTGCTTTCTTAGGGACACATGGGTAATTCAGTTGCCTTGCAAATTGTTTACCTTGTTGGATTTTGTCCTTTTATTTTGACCCTACATATTACCGTATTGTAGAAACCCTTTATGTAAACCATAGTTCTGTGTAAAGCAGGGAGCTGAGAAAAACCTGTACACCCTTTTCTAAATACAGTTATGTTGTAAGAGATATGTATATTTCAACCTTCAAGTCAGCCTGTAGAAATTGATACACTCAGAAAATTCAGCACTTGAAGGGTTCTGTGACCTGTAGTTTTAGCCCTAGCCACATTAAGCAGCCTAAAGGGGTATAAGTCGTTTTTGGGTTGGATAACCAGTCTACACAATGGTGGGTCAAAATAAAGAATTACTTTTTCGTCTGCAAACTTTAGCTTAGAGTAAAAAAATGTCAATACGCACCTCATACGGACTTAATATACACACAAGTGTGACAATCCCCTAAGTGATTTTAAAGTTTGAAATGTGTTTTTAAAGTTTGAAAGGTGTTTTTGAAGTTTGAAAAGTTGTCCCTTCAGTATTATTCCATTGTTAGAAAGTAGATGATGTTATATCTTCCATGTGTGCTGCAGGTTTGGCTGAGATGGACAGTAAGGATGTGGAAGACTTGTTCTCTGAAGTGCTGAGTCCAGACAGTAGAGAACAACAGGGCACACCCACACAAGGACTGCCTGGAACTCCCACAAGTAAGCTGTCTGCTAAGGGTTTGGCTAAAAAATAGTTCCAGTATGGTATAGTGGCTTTGTGGTTAGGGTTGTTGACTTAGAATTTTAAAGTTCTGGGTGTGAATACCTTGCAAGCGCCCGTATTGTGCCCTTTGAAATGGCACTTTATACCTATTTCATAATTTTTAGTGTTGAAAAATTTACTCCTTTTTTTTCAGCGTCGAGTCAGGAGCCAACGTTTCCCATGGGCCACCCCATGGCGCCACCCATGTCTCAGCAGCACCCAGGTTTCCATGACAACATGCCACGCCCTCCTCCTCCTTCCAACCTACCAATCGGTGGTCCTCCATTTCCTCTGCCTTCGCAGCCTGGCTTTCCACAGGAGTTCGCCAGGTGGGGCTAATACATCTTCTTCCAAACACTTTTAATTAGCAGTGCTTGTTTGTCATGATAGGCAAAGCTTATTTTTCAAACAAAATAGTGATCTTCATAGTAGCAATCCTTGTACTGTAATTTTAAATGTCTTCTTGCATCTGTGCATGAGTGCAGGAAAAGTAAAACCCTGAAACTGCATAACTTTAGTTAAAAAAACTTGGTGTAATAACCTGTTTAAAAGACAAAGGGGATCTCAAATTTGAGCATACTGTTACAGATTGAAGTACTTTCGATTTCATGTGTCAAGACCACAAACATAGATGACTAAGTAATATACATAATGCAAGCCAGTGTCAGTTTAACTTGGTACTGCTTAGTTATAGATTGGTTTGTAGCCAAGATGATGTACTGAAATGATGTCATGTGAAGCTAACAGTAAAACCAACCTCCGTTTGTGTATTTATTATTGTAACTGTGACCCAGACTGGTTTGGCCAAGTTGGCTTCTGCAGTTATCCTGGCTCAAAATCAAACCTCCATTTGTGTATTTGCAGAGGAGAGCTTGGTTCCCCATTCAGCCCCACGTTCGAACCCCCCAGCCCCTGGCCTGCTGGAGGGGGCCCCCCACCGGATGGGGAGCAGGGGTCGACGGCCGAGGGCATGACCAGGAACCAGTTCAACGTGATAAAGTGGGAGAAGGAGGAGCAGCTGGGGGATGATGCCACCATCTCTGCTGTGTTGTACGCCAACATGCAGCATCCCGAGCTCAAGGAACAGTACCCAGGTATGTACTGGCACATCAGTCCAGTTGCTGAAGTTTACGTACTCAGGCTAGCAAATCTATACTCCCACATTCAACGTGTTAACACGTCTAATCTTCACACAAAGGGCAAAAAAATGAGGGTGGTAAATTTAAGTTTTGATTGTAGAAAGAGGTACCGGTGTATTTATTGTCGTGTCTTAGTTTGTTTAAGCCTTATAGTAAATGCACAGGACAGTTGATATAATACAGTAACTGTTGTAAAAGGCACTCATTACTTCTATTTGCTTGTCTGTGTGTTTTTTCGATTCCCATTATACACAATGCAGCATTGCCATATATCCAAAATGCTGCTATTTTGTCTGTTGGACAAAATGGTTGCAAAGCACTTTGGTAAGGGGGTTAAGTCTGTTTTATCTGATTACCTACGATAATTTTATATTGATTTTATTATTTCCCTACAGATTGGCCCACCAGAGCCAAAGCCATTGCCAAGCTGTGGAGGAAGGTTACTCCCGAGGAGAAGCAGCCCTTCCTCCAGCGAGCTAAAGACAACCGTGCGAAGATGAAGAGCCTCTCCAACAAGGGTCTCCAACACCTGAGCAACAACAGCAACAGCAACACTCCCCCCTCCACCCCAACTCCCGCCCCCCACACGCCGCCGATCATGCCCCCACCCTCACCGCTCACACGTCAACCCAGCGACCCCAGCCTCGGGATGAACCAGGGACCGAACCTTGGCCTCGTATCCAGCCCAGGTCACCCGGGAATCGTCTCCAACCAAAGCCGACCTACGATGGGCTCCAGCCCCAACCATCCGGCCATGGCATCCAGCCCTAGCCACCCTGGACTGGTATCTAGTCCCAACCACCCTGGTATGGTATCCAGTCCCAACCATCCGGTAGTCTACCCCAGCCCTAACCAAATAGCCATGGGGTCCAGCCCAAACCACCCAGCTATGGTTAACAGTCCCAACCACCCAGCTATGGTGAACAGCCCCAGCCACCCAGCTATGGTCAACAGTCCCAACCACCCAGCTATGGTCAACAGTCCCAACCACCCAGCTATGGTCAACAGTCCTAACCACCCTGCTATGGTCAACAGTCCCAACCACCCTGCCATGGGGAGTAGTCCCAACCATCCGGCCATGGGGTCCAGCCCAAACCACCCTGGAATAGGTGGGAACCAGAACATACCACTCCCGGGTAGGTTGAAGTCGGTTGTCTCCGATTGCCTCAATCCATAATGTGTCAATTATGTTAATTTGTACCTCTGTCCTCTTGCTATTTGTATAATTTATACTGTACCTTTGTCTTATAAGCCCACATGGGTTGGGCATATAAAGCACAAGACATGTGAATAAAGCTTCATTTATTCATTCATTCATTGAAATTTCATTCATTCATTGAAATTTCATTCATTCACTGACATTTCATTCATTCACTGACATTTCATTCATTCATTGACATTTCATTCATTCATTGAAATTTTATTCATTCTTTTTTTATTTCTTCAATTTAACACAAAACGAGGCTCATTAAGAGCCACTCAAATGTTTTGGGTGAAACTAACTGGATTGTGATGACAGAAAAGTTTTAAGTTGTACCCATCAGGTACATTCATTCATTCATTCATTCGTTCTTTTTTGATTCCCCAGGCATGTGTGCCAGCCCGACCCAGCCTGGGATCCCTCCCAACGTCCCGCGGATGGGTCCTAACCCTGGCCTGGTGAGGATGGGGCCCGGCGGGGGTCGGACGCTGACGGAACAGCAGCAGAGGATGCAGAAGGAGCAGCGGCAGGCCTGGGAGGCAGAGCAGGAACAGAAGTGGAAGCAGCTGCAGCAGATGAGAGCGCAGCAGCAGAAACAACAACAACAGCTGCTGGCAGAGGCCACCAAGTCGGAATCAGGTACACTTCTTTCCTTCAACTTTCATGTCTAATGAAATAACAATTTCTTTGTAGGGGTAATATAGAATAAGAGAAATCTAAATACAGTCCACCAATGCTGTAATGCACATTTCTACTCATATATTTACAATGTATGTTCTTCTTGAAATAGATATCTTAAGCTTTGGTCAAGGTAGGTAGTAAACAACAGACCAATGCTGTTTCCTGCTTTGGAAAACAGTGTATATTCTGTGTCTGTATAGACGGTATAAGTAAGTATCACTGATATATATGTTGTGGTGCCTCCATCAGAATCTCACCAGTCCCTCTTACTTACAGCAGAACTGCGCGAGAACAAGAAGAAACGACTGGAGGAGGAAGGTGTACCCGAGAAGTCGGGACCTAACGGCACCCCTACCAGCCAATCAGAATCCAGCATGATGCCACCGCCACCTCTGCCTCCAACATCTGACTCTGTTCCACCCTCCAGTATGGCCCAGGACAATTTCGCTGCACCACATCCACCGCAGGCGGACTCAACGGACCCCTTCGTCGCTCCCAAGGCCCCTGCGCCACGAGCGCGATCCCTCTCGCTGACGAGCCAGTCGGACGATCCGTACGCTCGCATGCCAGGCACGCCGCGGCCGTCGTCGCAAGACCCGTACGCGGTGCAGCCGGGAACCCCTCGCCCGAGGTCAAACTCGGATTCGTTCGTGTCGAGACCTCTGCCTGAGGATCCTTACTCCCACATGCCCGGTACTCCGCGGCCTGCACCGCCAAGCATGTCGGACGACCCTTATGCAAAAATGCCAGGGACTCCGCGACCAGGTACTGGGAATCGAGACCCCTTCCAGCGGCCTCCCTTGCAAAGGTCCCTCAGCGACGATCCCTACGCCAAGATGCCAGGGACCCCGCGACCAGGTCCACAAGCGAACCCGTTCGTACGTCCATCCATGCCTGTGCGGAGGGCGTCAGCGGACGACCAGTTCTCACAGATGGCTCAACGACCCCAGCTGCCCCCTGACGACCCATACGCCTCCATGCCCGGTACACCACGACCTCCGCCCCAAAACGACTCCTTCATCCCTCCCCTATCACAACCGAGTGACCCATACCAGCCCTCTCCCATACAGGACGACCCCTATGCTAAAATGCCTGGTACCCCCCGCCCTGGTCCAAGCAGAGATCCCTTCAAAATGCCAGCGGCTCCGAGACCACCCAATCAGCAGGACCCTCTCATGCCACCGCCCGGGCGTCTACCGTTCTCCCAAGCGTCGAGACCTGTCGGCCCATCTGGTCCCTTCCCCAAGCCAACCCTGCCGGACATCGACCCATATGCACAGCAGCCGGGCACCCCACGTCCGACCCAGGACAGCGACCCTTTCAACCCGGGACCGCCGCAGAATGCACCATTCCCTCCCAGGATGGTGGGACCACAAGACCCGTTCGGCCCCAGACCTGGCGGCATGATGTCTCCACGGCAACAGGGACCATGGCAACCACAGGGCAACGCCTTCCCGCAGAACGCGCCACCGTTTGACAGGAATCCAGGCGGTATGGGCCAGCCCAGACCTGTGATGGAGAGGAGGTACCACTTGTCGCAGCAGGGGAGGGTGCTGGCCGAGGGGATGCAGGGACAGGGCCCCGTCATGCAGGGTGACTCCCAGCATGCACTGAAGCAGCAGATGGGCATGATGGCGGGAAACAACCAGAGCGCAATGCAGGTGGGTTACTATAAAGAGTTATTTTCACAGAGACTTGATTTTAAAGGGTTTTTGGTGTTTTAATGGTGTTTTCAGTTTGCGGACTCAGGGGTTCATCTAAAGAGGGGAACGGGTGGAGCATACCCGGACCATGCGCCCCCTTACCCTGGGGAGCAGGTTCTCTGACAGGCATTAAATTCTGCTTGACCAGGGATGCTACTAGGTCACATGTGGCCACAGTCTTCAACTATGACCTGTCTGACTGTAATTTCGCCCCTCTGGAAGCCAAAGAATACCCCATTTTGAATTAAAATTTTCTAAAACCCCTGGCGGTGTTATGTTGAAAAGGCACAGAAATGTTGTAATGTATACGTATGTTATCTTATCTTGGTACAGAGCATGATCGAGAAACGCCAGCAAATCCGAGAACTGCTGAGACAACAGCAGGAGCGACGCAGGCAACGCCAGATGGAACAGGTCAAAGTATGTTCAACTTAATGCGAAAACTATCATAATCTCTGTGAGTGAAACACTATTTCCCAAAGCCTTTTGCAGCGAAGTGAATTACCACCACTGTACCAGGTTTATTTTACTTCAAGAGGGTCACCCAATATCCCTACTTATTCTGTAAATTTTTCATTTTTTTACGGAGTCTTAAGGAAAGAATGGGAAAGGAGGTTTTTGCAGTGATAAAAAGATTGTGATTGAAGTAATTGGAAGCGCATTTTAGTAAAGTAATACATTGGAAACCCATATTTGCAGTGTCACATATTTACAGTGGAAAGGTCACTGCAAACATTTTGAGATTTACAGTAATTGATTTAACAAAACCTACTAGTAGGTGATAATAGCAAATAAGGTTGTTTGAATTATTGAGAATGTAAGTCTTCAATGTAAATTCATTTGTGTTTTTCACTTCATAGGAGGAACAGTTTGGTGCTCAGATCCCCTTGAGACACTGGCCTCCGGAGGATTCCCAAGGGCCACCTCCCCCATATGCTGGTCCACATGGCCCCACCAGTACTACTAGCAGCAACATGCTACCACCCGAGTCATGGGGAGGCGCAGGGGTCCCCCCACAGAACTTCCCTGGAGACAGGCCTCCACAACCAGGGGACATGCACGAGCCCTTCCTGCCGGGACAGAGGCCCCCCTTCATGGGGGGAGAGGAGAGGATGCGGCCACCTTTCCTTCCCCGGGGGCAGATGTTCATGAACCCCAGGATGCAGGCGCAGTTTGCCGAGAACAGGCCGGACGGTCAGATGCAGTTCCCACGAGGGCCAGGCCCCAACTTCCCAGGCCAACAGCCGGGCGACGACATGCAAGCAAACATCCCCCTCCAGCTTAGACACCCGCGCGGTCCCTTCCCCCAAGGCCCTCGAGGTCAGCAATACATCGAGTTGAAAAGGCCTGATGAAGGTCCTGTCCCAGGCGGCATGATGGGGGAAAGGCCCCGTAACCCCTACATCCAGATCGTTCAGGAGAGACTGCAGCAGCGGAGCCTGATGATGCAGAACCAGCAGAGGATGATGGGTCCCCAGCCGAGGCTCCAGCACCCTCCCCCTGGCATGCAGCCTCCCACTTCCATAGAGTCCTTCGATCCCCTCGGTCGGCAGAACCAGATGGCGGACAGCCAGGCCAAGTTTCCGTTCGAAAACAGCGGGGTTCAGGGCAACATGAACCAGATGGGCCCTCGGCCATTCCCGCCGGGCGCCCCCCACCCACCTTTCACCACTGCGTCGCAACAGTCGTTTCCCAGCATGCAAATCAGGGCCCCTGAGAACCAGGGGATGAATCCCCAACAGCAAGAACAGCAGCAACAACAACAGAACAGCCAGCCTCCTCCCTCTGGGGAAGAGACGATTGCTAGTCAGAACTTGGATCCGTCACATGATGACCTTCAAGATGCAAACATCGATGACGAACTGTTCCTTGGTGGTGAAGATTTCGACATTTTGCAGTACGCTGATCCTGAACTCGATAAGCAACAAATGTTTAATGACATCATGGGTGATCCTGAGGAGGAGCAGAAGAAGGATAAACAGCCTGTGGACAAAAAGCAGGGGGAGGAGGGCAATAAGATGGAACAGCCTGGTGCAAGTGGTAGTGACCAAACAACTGCCAACCAGCTTACCCCGAAGAATGCCTCCAACCTGGAGCAGAAAGACACTGAAACAAAAGACGCAACGAAGCAAGAATCCCCTACCAGCGAAGCAGACAAATTGAAAGATGACGTAAAAGCAGAGATGGATCCAAAAACTGGAGCAGAGGATGCTGGGAAGTCAGAGGGTGAGGTACAGGGTGCTGCAGGGAATTCTGGGACAGAAGATGCCCAGCAAAACCAGGGTGATCCAAAGTCAGCAGATCCCAACCAGCAGGGGGACGGCCTTAAGCAAGAGAGTCCTGGTGACACCGCAGAAGGCAAGCCTGTCTCTGGGGAAGCACAGAAAACTGGAGAGCAACAGCAAGACTCCTCAACTCAACAACAGCTTCTTGAGAAAGATCCAAGTGTGTTGGAATCGGGTACCGGACAGCCTACTGGAGGGGCTACGAAGGAAGAGCCCACTGTTGCCTCCTCCTGTAGTGTGACCCCTGGCACAAGTAGTATACCAGGGCTCAATGCAGATCTACAGAATGTGGGGGTTACTTCGTCCGCGGCTGTGCAGCCGCCGAGCTGTCTGCAGACAAGCATGGCTTTGCAGGGTGGCCCACCAGTTTCCACTGCAGTTCTGCAGCCTGGCCCAGGGGGCGTTCCTGTGTCCATCGGCATGCCAACTTCCAGTGGTCAAGGGCTTATCCAACCCACTGCCGGGCAGTTGCAAGGTGTGGTTTTACACGTACATCTATAGCAGACTTTGAACTCTTTTTGAAAAAGAATAACAATTGGTACAAATAGCAATATTTCCACCAAATATTGACAAAAAGTTCTAACTCCCCTTTTCCTAAAAACAACAATATAGTAAATGCAGAAATGTTCCCGTTGGTTTTATGTTCACAGTTTTCACGGTGAAGTATTTACCACGAACTTAGAACCACTACGAAAAGCTGTTTCATTGTGTGACTGTAGTGCTACAATTGTTTCAAATGCAAAGTCAACTCAAAACCACCGCAAACACTCCATTTTCTCCCTACCATGAAATTAAATCCCCGTGAACATTTCTGCATTTACAGTGTAACATTACCACAGACTGTGGTGTCTACAAACAAGGAAAGATCCTAGGATCTAGAAGGCAGTAGATAACATATTTACACAACACTTGTCCATTAATTATTTAATTGAAATAAAATATGATATTGAAATAATCCTAAAGATCTACAAATGTACTGTGCAAAAGTTCACAATCTTTTGCCAGAGAGGACACCAGTCTTTTCTTAAATTGACCTACTGTAGGGTCGTTGTAGGTTAAGTAAAGTGTTCTGTCCCTGCCAGGTGCTTTACGCTTGAGGACGGAACGTCGGCTGTTGCTGGAGGAACAGCCGCTGCTGCTGGAAGACTTGCTGGAACAGGAAAGGCGGGAACAGGAACAGCAGAGGCAGCAGCATCAACAGCAACAGGTAACAGCAGCTGCTGATGATGATGATGACACAAAGGTTAGAACAGATATTGGGGTTTGTCCAGATATGACTTCTCTTTTCAGAACCTTCTCTATGCTATGTCTATCTTTAGACACCAAATTGGTTAACATTTTTCAATAAAGACCTCATAGAAAAATGTATGAGTATGACAAGAAATGCTGGAAAAGAACTTAGCCGTTTTAGCCGCAACTTTGCAGAGTATGAACATTAGGTAGATAAATAGACAAGGATAGGCTTCAGGGAGGTCAATAATGTAAAACAATGTTGGTCTACAATTTGAGCTCGTCCAGTCTTTTCAGAAAACTAGCAAATGAAATGGCACCGGAAGGAATACAAGAAGGTTTCATGAATGGTTGCTTATCTGTTTTTCCATTCTCCTGAGAAAAATGCATATAAAGCAAATATCAGCAAACAAGATATACTGGGGACAAGGAATTCTGTCCGGTGATCTTGTCATTATTTTAACCTTCAGCTCGCAAAGGTAGCAGTTTTGGTGCCAGATTTGAATTGGTTAAGGGGTTAGACAGCAGGGAAAAGGTTAATAAGTGAGAAAGTCTTGCATCACATATCCAGAGTCAAACACAGTTGCATTCATCTAGAATTACCTACAATGAGTGAACGAAAGAAAGACTTGGCATCGTGGGAAACACAGACTTCTCTCAACTCTCTTCTATTGCATAGTCTTTCACTCTCTTGCATGACGTTGAGTTGATAATATCCTTAAGTTTGCATTTTTTACATTGCTGCACTGCTGCAGTAGCTGTATTTATTTTGTTGTGTAGTGACACTGCTGTCCTTGATTTTGTTTGATATGTGAACGGATGTTTTGTTTTCTAGCCGGGGACATGGCCGCCCCAGCAGACCGCCCCTGTTTCCGAACCGCCTCCTCCGATTCAGACTCAGTCTCCCACGCCTCAGGCCTCTACGGCTCAGCCTCCGAACCAACCTCGATCAATAGTCAGTATCTCTCGTACTATCTCTCATTTGTTTGTTTGTTTGGTTTGCTGTGAAACTTGATTGATTTGGCAACCTCGATCAATAGTATCTCTCATTTGTTTGCTTGTTTTTATTTGGTTTTTGCTGTGAAAATTTATGACTGATTTGGCAACCTCGAACAATATAGTCAGTATCCCTTGTATTCTCAGTTGTTTGGGTTGCTTTTGAAACTCTTGGATTGGTTTGGACACACTTTGATCAATAGTATCTCTTGTACTATCATTTCAAATTGTTAAATTACGTTGATTTTGCTGTGAAACACACTCTGATTGGTTTGACATGTTCACCCTCCTTGCTGGCATGCACAGTTGCTAGTTTGTGTTTTTTTGTTATGCCTTTCCTGTACAGCTGTCATATTGATAGAAAGGCAGGGAGAGGTCACAGATTTTTATATTGAAAAATTATGCATTTTGATAGTTGTGAAGTAAACAACATTGTGAAGGTTTTGGGCTGATAACTCTGGAAAATATGATTTTGACTGTATGTACAGCTGTATGTTGTCCACAAGTGAAAAGTTTTCAGCAATACAGTTTTTGATATAGCTAAAAGAATTGCACTTAAGAACTGAAAAAATTGAACTTCCCTAACTGAAAAATTATCTTGACCAATACAACTTGCAATCATTTACTGATCAAATTTTAACAGAATGAGTTCATTTTTTTGTAACCAATCTGCAAATTTTTGGTATTTTGAATAATATGTACAGAACGATGCACCTAACAATGACCCAAATTTCTTTTGGCTCTTTACATTTCATTGAACACAAAATATACTATTACAGTTTAAATTATATCAGGAAAGGTTATAATTGTTATGCTTGATATGTTTTTTCACCTTTGTTGTTTTCTATTCATCTACCTTTTTTTCTGGCATGACATGCTTGTTGACTAAAAACATAACATAATGATTGTAAACCGTAACAGCTTGCTACCTAACCTTAAAGTTTGTATTTTTGTTTCACCCACTTTCAAGTTTACTTCAAATGTAATTTTTTTCAGTTGCAGGAAGAACAGACTTGTTATTTGTTAAGCTTTACAAGCAGGGATTTTGATGAACATGTTGAATGCTTCTGTTTTTTGTCACGATATCACAAAGCCTTGATCCTCCTTTTTCATTCCATCCTGATTCTTCTCTCCTTGTGTGAACCCAGAACTTGTTTCTTTCACACTATTCCTTCTCCATCCTTCAGGAGCACAGAGCCAAAGCTGCACAATCACAAGTGCCATAATCTAATCAAAATTAAGAATAAATGTCATAATCCCCATCCCCATTCTAAATGGCTACTAACAATCACCGCAGACCCATGCTACACTGCCCATGTACTAGACTCAATGATTGTGTCAGGGTGTCAAAATCTCTCACCGAAAAGGGATGAGATTTCTCCTGTGTTAGTCAGTGTTGTTATGATCCTTTGTTGTTTTTATTCTGCACACGGTTTATATTCTTTTTTGTCGACATGTACTCAGGACACCAGATGTCTGTCTTTGTCTCAAGAAGGCTTGTCCAAGGTACATGTGAATGTTGGCTTCAGGGCTCAGAATACTGGGTGCATGTGCTCTTTTGTGCACCCATTATTGGAGCTGTGCACTGTTGCACCAAGATATTTGTGTAGGCTGTGACATTCTACGTTTATTGTATGATGTGCACCCAAATTTTTTCTGTGCACCTATATTTTTAGCATAAGGTGCACCTATTTTCCAAAAATTGAATTTCTTGCCCTGGTTGGCTTTATCCTTTTTATCCTTCAAAGCAGAACGTGTAACAACCAAAAGGTGCTGCTACGGCAAACAAAAAGGCCAATTGTGGCGTCAGTGTGGCGTAACTGTTAAGAGCACTGGGCTCAGAACCGATAGCTTCCAGGTTCAATACTCACCATACCCGACGTTGTGCCCTTGGGAAAGGCACTTTACACGATTTTTCTAACTTGACGGTGTAGTGACATCCAGAAAGCCTCTTCGGCTAATCTGTCAAAAGTTTGCAAAAAGACACACGGATTTGGTGCACCAATGTGCCAGCATCTGTACATTTGCCACCTAGAGCCGTAAAAGAAAGAAAGAAAGACAATTTGACTGGCAGCCCTTAACTGTACTCTTGCCCTCTGCCTACAGAAAGAGATGATGCTACAGTTTGGGCAGAGCGGGCCTGCCTCGCTCTTCAGAAACTTTGATACGGACAAAATGTCCCAAATGTCTGACCCCATCGCCAAGGCCAAGGCACGGGTCCTGATGAAAATAAGCCAGGTATCATTTCGCTTTCAACCTTTTGTTTCTATAATTTCCAATTATTGCATGCCCTCGTTACCTACAACATTTAATGGGCGGAGACGTTCTCTTTTTCCTATATCTTATTGCTTACCTTGTTTCACTTATTCATAACTTGTCCTTTCAATAGAGCTCTTATACCTTCTGCCAAGTAGTTATATTTCACAACCAGTTTAAAACTCCTGTTACAACACTACACCGCAGGGGTCAAAGGTGATACCTACCAGGCCAAAGGTCGACTAACAGGTTACCAAGGAAACAGTTGCTAGGGCTGGTAATGAGGACTAACACATAGGTGGGGGGAGGTAGAGAGAAGACAGTGATGTAACGTAGGTCCTTTTGTTTGTGGTTTTTGCAAAGGTGGTCCAACAGATACAAGGGAGTGGTCCTCATGCGCAGATGCTGCAGGCCATGAACACGATGCACCATCTGCAGCAGCAGCAACAGGGGGGAGGGGGGCAGCCGCCGCTACAGCCGGGCATCCGTCCACCCTTCCTCCCCAACATGCCCAACAACCCTGGCAATGGGCAGCCGGGATTCCGCCCTAACTTCCCTGCACAGTTCCAGGTAATGGCTAGGGGGAGCTTTCATCGATAATAGATTACTATTCTAAGAGCTCCTCTTTGACTTCATTTTGGAATGCAACAATAATTTATCATGTGAAGCATCAGCCAAACTTTTAATCAGAGACTGTCACATTTCTTCATTAAGGCATGAAGTGAATTTTTGTCCCAATTGTTAGGTCGAACAGAAAATCACTAGCAAGAACACTTTTTGCTCCGTATTGATAAAGACTTTGAGTATTCTCTTATAGAAAATATAGGACCAAAGCTTCCATTTTAATAAAACGCAGTCATATAGTCTCTGTGCTCAAGTCAAGATCAATCTTTAAGTTAACCATTTAGACCCACATTACTCAGACGATTTCTTATGCCCAATGTACAGTATGTCACATGTTATATATTAAGTTCAACTCCCCTCTCATTTATGATTTGTCATAAGAATCATGAAAATTTCAAAATTCATTGTATTGTTAAAGTCCCAGACCATATTTTGCATTTCTCCCATTGAAAATCCTATGTGTGTCACTATTAACTTGGATATTTACGGAATTGTTCTCTAGCCGATGTTTCTATGACCACCTGTCACTTTCCTCAGGACAATATTGACTGGTTTCGCAGTGCGAAGTATAACCTTTTAGTATTCCCCTGAGGAAGTTGACAGACGGTCACCGAAATGTCGGTAAATGTTTATATACTGATCTTGTGCAACGAAATTTGTTATCCAGTGATTTGCCAACTTGATTTAACTATCCACGGATAGAATTCTTCACTTGACGAGTAACTATTTCTCCAACAGCAGGGGGGTAACGGACAGTTTGGAAACAACGTTGAGGGGTTCAACGTCGGCCCCCAGCCCCCTGTCCCCTTCCCTAACGGACCTAACGGTGAGATTGACCCCCAGCAGCAGAGACAGTATGAGGAGTGGCTGTTCCAGCACCAACAGTTGCTCCAGATGCAGCAGAAAATGCTGGAAGCTCAGGTACACATGATTTTTAGCAAGCCTTAAGGTAAAGCAGTCTTCCTCAACTGAGGTGAAACAGGATGCTTTTTCAAGTAGCTAGCAGTATTGCAGTGTGGCTTCACTACGGCTTGCATATTTAGCCAAGCACACCAGGTCACCCCAACTATTCTCGATAAGTGTGCTGGATTCTTTTACATGCAGAGGTTTGATGCTTGAGGATAACACCTAAAACTCCCTCATACTCAAGGGCCACAGGCTTTATGTCACCATCCGAAATGACGAATATAATTCCTTACAACATGTCCAGGCAAGTGATGCCAGTACACCAGTATTCTCTCAATCAAGGTAACAAACTTTAAGAATGTAGGTTTTTAAACCAAAATACCTTAAGTTATCCAGCTTGTTAAAGATTTTACATCTATGACCCTCTGAAGGTGGGTAAACAGAAGAAACAGAAGAAGTCGCTCGCTGCCCGTCAGCGCCAGCAGAAGAAGAACGGCCAGGAGCTGTCGGAAACGGACGAGAACCAGCTGAAGGCCATGACAGAACAGCAGAGCGTTCTGCAGAAACAACTTCAGCAGGTCCGAGAGCAGCAGAAAAAACACTCCATCCTCATACAGGTTAGAAAAGGGACTTTCTTTCAACATTTTAGGGATCCTCCTACCTGTAAATGCTTCTACAACAAAGGTTTTTTTACAACAAAGGTTATGGAAAAGTTTTGCTACATAAATGCAGTCTGATATTATTTGAAAAACTTTCAGTTTCTAAATACAAGTCTGGAATGTTTGCATCCATGCCATGTTATATCATGATTATGACAGTTTTCAAATCTGAATATTTTCTAAGGTCCATGATATGAGTAGTCTATTGTATTGATGTCTGGCAGTTTTGAAGTGCTGTGTGCAGACACGGAATAGACATGAAAATAAAACAATAAAAAATGGAGTCTTCCAGTGCATTGTTAGGTGGTGATTTGGTATTTATAGTATTTATTGAGAAGAAGAGGCTTTGCAGCTTAAAAGAAGGTGTCTACAGTTTAGGAAGGTGATGGTTGATGATTTGGTACTTGAACACAAGTGACACAAAGAAAATTTGTTCAACAACCTTTTATTTTCTGTGTGTCTGCAGGAATACCGTATGAAGCAGCATGAACGAGCCCAGGAACAACAGCAGTCTCTGCAACAATCCGGTTTCCCACCCCAGGGCATGATGGGCCCCAACAACAGCCCCAACCCCATGATGCCCCAGCGCATGTCTCCCATGATTCCTCCGGGGCAGCACTCCCCCCTGTTGTCCCCTCGGATGGACCAGTCCCCCATGCGCCACCCGACTCCACCCATGGGTCAGGCCTCCCCCTCCCTCGGTGCAGGTCCGCCCGTCCCCCTCCCTGCACAGCAGTTCAGCGAGGCGGGCCCCCCACCACCACAGGCTGCCCAGCAGCAACAACAGGCTCAGCAGCAGGTTTGTTCGTTTATTTCGAATCTTCATTTAGTGATCATACATGTACATACTTTCAGGGTTCAAAATAGTTTACAGGCAGGTTGCCCAGTGGGCAGCCTCAGCCAAACGTTAGGTTACCCATGAACATTTCAGGTTGCTGCACGTCCAAGGCCCTAATCTTGAGCTCTGCAAGTGAATTCTGATGCTTTGAGGTTCTCAATTATTAAACCTTAGTTTGGATGACAATTGAGTTTAAAGATTCACAGTTCATGGTGCGTAAATTTACACAAAGAGAAAAGATTTCCACTCGCCAGACACTTGCAGTGTCTGCCTTGAAACTAGCTAGTAAACATAGTGCCTTACAGTTGATTAGACATTAGTAGTTTGTACTCCATTATTTTACTTTTACCTTGATACGGTACATACAATTAGCCTTCAGGCATGATTTTGTACATAGAATATTATCATAATTATTAATACATGTGCTATCTTAACCTTCTCCCTGCTGCCTAACTCTGTAACCAGTAGATAATAGGGTGCCAAATGGCTACTTCAGTGTGCTAAAGGTTAAAATGTGAATGTTTCTTGATGTGATACAGGGTCAGAGGATGCCGCCGCGGGTCGTGCTGGACGACAACAACCCGTTCAGCGAGGCGTTCCAGGAGCGTGAGAAGCGAGAGCGGATGGAGCGGCTGAGGGAGCAGCAGGAGAGACAGCGCATGCAGCTGCAGCAGGAGATCGAGCAGCAGAGACGCCTGCAGCAGATGGAGAGACAGGTAGGCATGGGGTCCACTTTTCTTATCTTATAGATGAATGGATGGATGGATGGATGGATGGATGGATGGATGGATGGATGGATGGATGGATGGATTGGACTGTGTTCATTTGTTTTCATGGAAACTTTTACATTTTGCTGTGGGGAAGGAGGTTTTCACAGTGTTTTAACCTTCTCCCAGCTGCTTAACTCTGTAACCAATAGAGAATCGGGTGCCAAACGGCTACTTTAGCATGTTCAAGTACGCAGTTGACACAATTCTGTGGTACTTTGGTAATACATGTATGTTAAACATGCGTATTTGCAGTGTCATTATTTTGCTTAAGAGTGATAAATTTTTACTAGATTTTTACAGTACATAGTGATGCAATGATAGTGTCATTTTCCTGTGATGTAACATTCCTTTTGATTGGACGTTCCAGGACCATGACTGGCACAGCCAAGAGGTTGTACAGAACAACATGGCCAATGAGAGGAGGCAGGGCATGATGGAGCTGCCGTTCTTCAACACTCCGGAGATCCCAGACATCGCTGGTCAGCTGCAACAGAACCCCAACCCACAACAGCAGCAACAACAGCCACCTGCACAGCAGCAGGGGCCACCCTTCATGGTAAGGCATATTACAGAGAAGAGATGAGCATGGAAATCAGCTTTACAAAGGATTGAAGGCCAAATCTAGCCTGAGTGTCATCCTGTTTAGTTCCAGGTTCTACCTTCACCCCAGTAGAGCTTGGAAATAACCAGGATGACACTAAAGTGTATCTGTATCTGTGTGCCATTTGTTTTGTAAGTTAAGCTTGCAGATTGTTGGAAAGTCTGTACCTTGGTACACAGAGTTTCAGGGAGTGAACAGAGTCAGATGCCAGTTTTCCTCCCAGCCTTCTGTTTTCATGTTGTGCTGTTGCCAAGATTTTGCATAGAAATGCATGAGAACCAAGACGTTTCATTCACGTGGCCTTATTGCATTTCTGTTAGTTAGTGTAACACTTGTACAGGTGTCCCAGGTCATGCCTGCTAAACTGTGGAAAACCTGGATTGTTGTCTTTAAGTGAGCCTGGCAGTATGATCTTGATCTGTAGTCTTACCTTTTATACTTGTTTTCTCCATACACAGGGACCAGGCCAGGGCCAACCCCCGATGGGCCAGGGCCCAAGGTTTCCCCCTGGTGGGCCAAACTTTCCACCGGGCGGCCCAGGCTCCTTCCCACGCGGCCCTCTCATGCATCCCAGAATGCCCTTCCCGGGCCCGATGGGTCCCATCGACCCCCACCAGGGCTTCCCCGTGCCTCCAAACTACCCCATGTCCGGTACGCCGCCGGAAACGGAAAAACCTAAGCCCAAACGGAAAAGAAACCGAAAGAAAAAGAAGTCAGCTGACAACGAAGAACCTCCACCCCCTCCCTCAATACCACAAGGTATGCCTCCAGATATACCTCAGAACCCGATGAACCCCCAGGCTCACACAATGCCTCATCCTGGCATGGTACAGGGTAATCCAATGATGCCCTCTGCCAGGAGAGACCCTTCCCAGCCTCCCTTGCTGGATCAGAGCTTCACGGTGCCCCTCAGACATATGGCGGACGGCTCACAGGGACAGCTGGACATGAACAAGCACTCCCTCCTCTTACAACATCTGACAACGGAACAGAAGGATGCTCTCCGAATGTCCGCAACCACAGCAGACAACATTCTCAGACCTGACTCTCTGGACGCGGACAAACTCAAGGCAGAGATGGGAAAATTGGATCCTCAGAAAGCTGACGCTGGGAGCGGAGAGGGAGAGAAGTGGAAGGAGGAGGACACAGAGGAAGGGAAGGGAGAAGGGAATGGTGATGGAAGGAAAGACAGTCCAGAGAAACCAGCTGCCAACCAACTCCTGAAAGCTCTGCTGCAGGGAACTCCCACTCAGAACTTGCTTGCTAAGGTACAGTATGGTTTATGATTAAAAGCCTAATTACATTCACACTGCTGTTTATCAGTTGATATTTTCTCATTCTAGCAAAGTGCAAATTAAAGAGCTAGATGATATTTTTATCATGGGCTCTTCTCAGAACTAACTTGCTTAGGTACCGTTTGGTTTTCTAGTCTTAAAGAGTAAAAGCCCCATTGCATTTTCACTGTTTTTCATCAGTCTAACTTCTCTTATTCTAGCAAAGCGTAAAAGAGTTATATGCTATTTCTTTCATGGGTTCTATTCAGAACTTGCTTGCTGTCTTTTCTTACTCTTAGTCTAGTAAAGGTAAACGGTCAGACAGCTCAGATAGCATCCTCTGCCTTTCATCACTGAAGAAAGGTAGCGGATGCTACATTGTATCTGAAATGTTTGATTGTTGTTGTCATGTCTACCTTTAAGTTAATGGCTTACCTGAATGGCTAATCTTCATTGACCAAACATCATATTTTCTTGGTTTCCACCTGGCCTACAGGCTGGCCTGCCCCCTTGTAAAGCACTACAAGAAGCACAGGATACCACAGTCGACATGTCCACCCCTGAGAAGGTCAAGAAAGAAGAGCAGGAAGACTCGGATGACGAGGAAGTCATCAACAAGCTGAAGCTGACCCCGGAACAACAGAAACAGCTGGAGATGCTGGAACAGATGCCGGAAACCGTCCCGGTAAGTCATCGCTTAAAACGTTTAAATTCGAAAAAAAAACCCAGCAGCAATGCAACTGTCAATAGCGATGCCATGGATTTAATTGCAGAAGTCTAGTTTGGTCTCACCTTTGGTATGCTACGGACCACTGCATTGTTACTATTATTCAAATTAGGGACATTCTAGATATACCAATCAGCAAACAAAAACATGGCTCAAAAAGCCATTTCATAGTAACTGCAGCAGATGATTGTGGGTAAGGTCAGAGGTTAAGTTTCCTAAGATGTAAACAAATATCAACATGGTAATGTTGCAAACACATCTAGACAAATCACCCAGTATTTTCAGTCCTTGATTATTATATTATGTAAGGGTAGGAAGAAAACTAATAGCATAAACAAGATTGAGCCCTCTACTTGTCTGCACCATCCCAGTGTTCCATTGGCAGTTGCAATGTTGCTCGTTCAAAAAGTAGTATTCTATCCATCAGTGTTTCTACCAAGCCAAAGAGGATATTACTTGGCACAAGGTAAGGCTATGTGTTGTAGTGGACCCTACCTGTGTATGTAATACGGATAAACTTGTACAGATTATTTTGAAATCAAATCACTATTTAAAAGAAATTATCATCACCACTGCTAATATTGATATTTCATGATTGTACATGTTAAAAACTTGTGTAGTGGAGTAACAATACATTTACAACTGTGACAAACCTATTATAGAATGATAATTTATAGTTTTAAGATTACCAATTACTATACCACAAGAGGATCATGTATTTTGGCTTCCATGTTTTTACTCCATCTTGTAGCAATTTTATTATAACATAATATAGCAGCAATGAATTTGATTTGTTGTTTTGTATATGACTTGTAATGTCACAGTTGGAAATGTAGTCATAACTCACATAACATTAGGTAGAATCTTTACAGTGGTCGTTGGCATTGGTGTGCAATTCTTTTTAGACATAGGTAAGCTTGGTGTAGCCATACTTAGGTGTCAGCTATAGAGTTAGTTAGCACAGATATTAAGAGGGCCCACTTTCTGTGTAGAAATCACGTGGTGAACGCGGTCTGTTGGAGAGTTATCCATTCAGCCTCGTGGTATGTTGTCTTCCATTACATATATGGTGTAACAGCACATGATCTATAGGCTGCAGTTCACTTCAAGTCATCCTCTCTTGCTAGACCCAGTGCTTGTATGCTGTAAATCATAAAATTTTCACAGTTTTTTTAAGGCGGCCTCTTACCAGGTAATTATCACACCACGAACCTCTGTTTTGTAATTCGACTGTACAACGAAATTGTTTCAACTGCAAACTTCAAACACATTGAAAACATCCTTTACCCGTGAAATAAAACCACTGTAAAAGAAAAGGGATACACGGTATATGTCAAGCAATGATCTTGACATACCAGAGTGCAATCTGTTGTTCTCGCTGCTTTAGCGCTATCAAGCATTAACGCAGTGAGAAGGATGCAACACAGGCCGGTACGCCAGGGTCATTGCTTGATGTGTTACAAGCATTAGCCCTTGCATGAGAGGATGCTTAATTGCTTAAAAGAGGAAACTAAATTTCTATGTACAGCTTTTAAACTTGCCCCCTCGGCTTTCTGAAAATTCTGTGACTTATATGGTCTTCTTATAAGTCCTAGAATTCTGCTGGTTTTAGGTGCGCAGGCCAGTCTTTTCTGCTTTTCTTGCGACTTAATGTCAGTAAATCGCAACTTGATAACTGGTGCAATGGTAATTTTGTCAATAACTGCGAATTTTTAGCTGCCACAATCATTGTAACAAAAGTGAACACTTTCCGTGTAGAATTCGCGTGCAGTGGTTGGTCTATTGAAGTATCCGTTCAGACTGATGGTATGTTGCTTTCTGGTACATACAGGTAGATGGTGTAAGAATGCATACAAATAGAAAAGGACAACAAATCTGCTACTTGAACTTACTAAGTGGTGATGGAACTCCTTTCGTGGGGGTTGAAAATCACCCCTTATTCTATCATGTGAAGTTTCTGTTTACAAAAGTTAGTCTTGTCCCTCCTTGTACAACAGAAGAAACACTTTCAACAGGCACTGCTAGAGTTAGGCAGGAACTGTTGTCTTGTTTGGAATTTCTTTCCTTTTGTACTTCCCTTTGTACCGCGTATGCTAAAATATAAGCTTAGCATCATAATAGTTGTAGAACAGGTAAAGGCACATAAGAAATTTAAGAAATATGCCAAGGTGCTGGGCATTTAAAATTCACATAAATGTTCTGTTATAAAATGGGTAAAGGTTTCAGTATCTCATTTTTTTATTAAGTCTTCAAAGTTGATAAAATGCTTCAGCGTTGTTGATAGGCATCTTGGGGCAAATGTATTTAGCATATGCAGCAGCTGCTTTACTTTGGATTCACTGTCCTTGTTAGTAGCATTTGCATGTTTAACTGCGCAACTTCAGGGATTTTTCAGCTTAGGTATGACTGTATGAGAGATTCTACGTAGCTTTTTCAAGGTGTTATTAGATTTGTATTCATAGATTCTGAAGAACGTAGTACTTTAATTTGTAGTCTGGCAAACTTGCATGAGATTTTATTGTTTGATGTTTTTGCACAGAAGGGGCAAAACAAATGGCCGACACTGAACAAGAAAAAGGAATGGGATCCCAAGAGCTTGTCATCCCTCCCTCCAGCACACAGTGCTCCAGATGTCATCGTTAGAGAACAGGAGGTAATTGACAAGGAAATTTAGACTTCCAAAGAGCTTTTTCACTCACTTTGCATGTCAATGAAGCGGCATGTGCTGACGGCCAAGTTGGTGTCTTTGATTTGCATTTTAGTGGACTGTAGCTCAAGCGTACACAGCGTTTTTTACATTTTTTAAATCTGTATTGTGTACTCTACTGGTATTCTCTTCTTGGAGTTATATATGTGCACTTGATACAGGTGAAAGAGTCCGAGAATCTCTAGATGTCCGAAAGCTGCGTTCACCTCCATGTTGGTGTCCCTATGATGAAAATGCTCTATTGGGATGTGTTAAACCAGTGTTTGATAGAAGAATTTTACTTCTTTGCAGCTGTAGAAATCTCCTTTCATTCCTTGTCCTACATGTATATGAGCCGTATCAAAATATGAAAAGCTATGCTTCTATCTCACTTGTTTAATTCTCTGTGTGTTTTTAGGAGTTTGAGAAAAGGAGACAAGAATACCAGCAACAGTTGAAGAAGCGGAAGGAGACACAAACCAAACGGGCCTCCAAGAAGCGTAAAAAGGACGAGGAAGGTTTGTGGAAATCTGGAATAGATTCAATCAATTGCTTTGTTTCGACATTGAAGTGATGCTGTACAAGGTATTGTACAGTTGATTTGAGTGAAAGGTTGCCGTATGAAAATGAGAACTTCTCGAACCTGTTTCATTTAGCATTTGCCGTTGAGAAAGCTGACAGCAAAACTGGTCTGACAACAGGTTTAGAACAAAGTTCCAAACGGGAACGATGTGACTCTTAATGTCTTACTGAGGGATGACTGTGGTGCGATAGATGTTAGTTAGCTTGAGGAATGAGTCCACTGTACTTTTTACAGTTGATTTGAGTGTTAAGAAATCATGAAATTGCATTTGGTTGATCTTTTTGTCTTTTTCACAGATGAGATAACAAAGATGAAACAAAACAGATTCCCTTCTACAGAGATGATTATGAGCACTGTGAAACAGGTATGTAAAGCAATCACCACATATCACTTTCAGTCAGCCCATTTCATTCCCTGTACTTTGATAGTTGGAAGCTTGGGTTTTTCAGTTACTTGTAGTAGTGCCTCAGAGTGCTAAGGAAAGTCACATTTTCAGTGTGTTTAAGACATTATGTTATCTCAGTCTACTCCTTTGTAATTTGTGCTTTTTTCAGACAGAACAAGAATTGACTGGTTGTTTTTTTCCAGTTGTCTCTATGCGAGCCGGAAATCAGCGTGAACTTTGCACTCTTCCCTCCCTACGGGAGCGGACCGCTCAACGGAGACAACCAGCTGAAGGGAACGTTCGGACACGCTTTCCTCGACGGAGTCCAAGACTACTACTCCAACTTCCTGAAGAGTGAAACGCTCAGTAACCCCCCAACCCCTCCTGCCTCCCTACCCCCCACACCCCCTCCTCCGGGAATGGCGCGACCCCCAATGGTTAATGGACATCTGCATCCTGATGAGATCCTGGGCACCCGAAGGGCGAAGCTGATTGGTGATCAGAGATCACATGATCAAGGTGGGGCATGTCTGTATTTACATGTAGCTGTAAACCTTCTATCAAGAACATACTGTAAATCTTAGAATGTTCTTGTTGGTTTTATTTTCACGGTTTGCACCAATGTAAGTTTCCATTGTGTATTGTTACGACAGAAGTGACCTCCCAATGCAAAACAAGCACTCTACCCACTAGGCAATTGTATTGGTCAGGAGGAAGTTTAAATTATCCACTATTGGTAATTATTACTAGAATCAATTTAAGGAGGAGGGCCTATTATAAGCTACATATATTTTTCGCTCCTCCTGCACCTGTTTTTTTAATCATATTATGCAAATAAATAAACAAATAATTTATCCCATCTCAGGTAAATTGGAAACAGAACCCGAGCCCAGGAGGTACCAGCTCCTCCCTCACTCCGAGGTCTCCATGACAACGGCAGACGAGCTGATGAAGGAGATGGTCTCACACCAGCGTACCATCACGCGGGCGGAGAACAGTTCCGTGCTGGGCATGGACGGGAGCAAGACGCTGCAGGACGTGAATGTGCCTCCGTCCCTCCCGACCCCTCCCCCCAGCAACCTGGCACCGGGAGAGGCACCAAGGTAAGATAAAGCAGTCTGTGGTAGAGAAAGATTTATGTAAAGCATTAAGTACAGTCAGACATGTCCATAGTCATACGGGACCTGAAGAAAATTGTCACAGTAGCCAGGTGGACAGACTTCTTAATGATGAATGGGGAAATTTTGAAAATATCATCTAAGGGATTACCAAAAGTGGCCACAATGACCAGAATGATGGAGAAGTGGTTACTTGTACAGGTTTGACTGTATTTGATATACTTTTGAGTTCCCAGGTGTTCTAGATGTCTACATCTTGTTCTTCATGATTAGTATATGCATGTATGCTTTAGAAGTAAGCGAAGAGTTTTCTGCTAAGAAAGCAATTGCAAGAAGGAAAAAGAACTTACAAAAAGTATGGAAAAAGATAGACATCTCTATTTGAGGAAAAAGACATGATTAATTCATTTTCAGTGATTGTAACCAGTATCTTTTTCTTCCCGTCTCAGATTTAGCCGAGATGCCACCACTCCAGATAGCATTGTGCCCTCCTCCTCCCCCGAGAGTGTGATCGACGATGAACTCCCCCCTCATCCCCCCAAACTCATCAGTCTGAACCGGGGACCCAACAGGGGTCCCTCCCCCACTATTCCACTCATCGCTCCAACACCGAGAAGAGGTCAGTTTCTTTCTACAGATTCAGCTTTCTTTTCTAAGTGCATTTATAGGTGTTTGACATGTTGCAGTATTTATATAGCCAGCCACATTTTTTGTTACAAATTTATACTGGTGTTAATGTTCCTAGTATATTTTTGTTGATGATTGTTGTGTAATTGTAAGGTATGGGGAAAAATGGGAATAGAAATCCGTCAGGTGTTTGATATGTTCTAGAATTTGTATAGCCAACCTGTGTGTACCTTTTTACAATTTGTAGTTGATTATTTTCCCTAATTATTATTATAGAAAATGCTGTGTTATTATAATGACTGTCACATTAAGGTTTGCATTGTGAAAATAAAAGATTTTGTTGCAGCTCCCTTGTATTGACAATACAGTACATGCAAAACAAACATGGACTAACAGTTTTAATACTTTAGTGTAATGTTTTGCATGTGAAGATACAATTTTCCCCCTCTTCTGTTGTCTTTTTAATACTCACTTTCTTCTTTCCTTCTTTCAAACCTAACTACTTACCACAGCAACTTAACAATGGAGTGGTCCTAGAAGTTTGCTTCTCTCTGTTTAAAACATTATGTTCAACCTTGATGTTTGTAGTAAACGTTCGTATTGTGATAAATGTTACTTAGCATCATAAACTTGGTTTGAAAGTTTATTAAAAAAAAACAACTTTTTGGACCACCCCATGTGTTTATACCTGTTCTTTCTTAACCTGTCCTTACAGACTACTCTGCTGACATCTCAAAAAAATCTGGACTTCCTTCTTGCCAACTCACCCTTCCTAAGACTCTCTCTAAGCCCAAACTTCTCAGCACTCACCACCCCTCCGGGAGCGTTCTACCCGGAGCCACTAACCCCACACTGATCATCCAAAGTGTGCATCACCGAGCACCACAGAACCCCAAACTAACCTCCCAAACCACCCAAGCAACTGCTTTACCTCAGTGCGGCATGCCTAGGCACAAAGGTACTGACTCAGCAGAATCCCAAACCCAGAGGTCTAAGGTGCAAGGGATCCACCCTCCTTCTGCTATACAAACAGCTCAGCTAGCCTTCCAACTCTCCGAACCGGGGAAAGAGCTGGCTTCAGCGTCTTCTTCGTCAACTTCCTTCACTGTTGTGGTAGTGAATAAGACGTTCCTTTTACAGCCAAACACCAAACTCAGAGGTCTCCCCTTAGTAGACTCTCTACCTTTACCTTTTGCAGCCAAACCGGCGTCAGCGTTGGCACAGCGGCGGGAGCACCCCACTCGGGCCTCCGGTCAGCCCGGTTTCCCGTCCAGCCAGGCCAGCGTGTTCGTACAGCCCTCGTTCTCCATGCCTCAGTCTGTCATACCACCCAATACGAGTACCGTGGACATTAGGACTAGCGTGTCAATGCCCAGAGCGACGGACGCGCAGGTAACCTCCGCGCTTGCACGGACTTCGGAAAGTGCGTTCAGCGTTAGCAACCTGGAGCGCATGAGGACATTAGTGGGGCAGGCGGGCGGCGCCCTTCCACCCCAGAGGCCGGACGGTAACATGTCCGTTTCCTTGACGCTGTCGGCCACGGCTGCCGAGGATATCAATGGGATCGTCGCGGCGGTAGCGGACTTGGTTCGCGTGCCGGTGCCGACGAGTTACGAGATAAGCGAAGGGGTGGACTACCCCAGCTCCATGGCGGAGCACTTCAGACTGCAGCAGAGAAAGGGAGACGGGGTCCTTTCCGCGCAAGGCGTCAGTCTTGAGACCTTACTGCAACAGGGGAAACCCAAGTTCTGTCGACACTGTGACGTAGTGGTACAAGGGGACGGTATCAGGAAAGCAAGTTCTGATTTCCCCTTCCTGAGAGACCAAGAGGGCAGAAGTGATCAGGTCAGGACTAGATTTATTCCTCAGGTAACTAGTATTACAGTTCGGAGATTACCTATCTCTGTTGTTTTGTTTCTGTCTGTGGAGGCTAAGGTGTGGAGTCTATTCCTCTCCAGCTACTTGTATGTAATGAAAAACTCTAAGAAGTGCACCCAAATGACCTTTTTCTTAGCTCTGCCTCTCCTTATTGTGTTGCACTGCTCTTCTGATTTCTAGGGTGAGCTCATACTTTTTGACAAATCATAGTTATTTTCTCTTCTAAAATACAAGAAAGTGGTAACATCTCTTTCAGTTTCTTGCATGTGTTTATCTCAAAATTTCTTTTGATAAGTTTTGTTTACAAGCAAAAACTCCTTTTTGTGCATCTTCTTGTGTTGTGTTTGATTTGCTTAAGAATAAGATACAGATAAATCATCCCCAGAAGGTGTTTGTGATTCTTGTGTCTGATTTTGCGATTGCTTGATTGCTGTCCTTCGCAGGATTCCTCTGACTCAGATTCAGAGCTGACCTTCTGTAGTTCGACTTGCCTTATGCAGTTTGCCATCTCACTGCAGAGTAGGGGGAGGAGAGAAACCAAGGTAGGAAGGGTTTCTCAACAGAATTTTTTAACAGCGTAGGGGTCAGATACAGAAAACTAACTATGCTTAGCGCACCAAAAACATAGCCATAAGAGGGGGGGTCCATACATTTGTATATGGCCTCTGTTGGTCAATATTGACCATTGTAAAACCCTAATTCAAATAAGCCCTACAGCATCGGCTATGGCTAAACAGTCATATTCAAGAATGACAGTCTCTGCCACATAGGTCACATCTGTAAGCTGACTCAGTTCTGTTGCAAAGTTCTTTTCTGCGGTTCCCCTTTTTCTGTGGGTCCAGCATCCTTTGACTGTTGTAACCCCAAAACACTGTTTCCTGCATTTTGAGGGGACAATTTTGTTAAGTAGAGTCTCTTACAGCATTTTCAAAAGCCAAATGATTTTCAAAAGATTTATCAAGGGTCACAAATTAAAGGTTCTTCACAGAAAGAAACACCCTTTCAGTTAGAGTAGGGGCCAAAATCACAGAATGGGGAGGTTCAAATTATAGCGCATGGAACCCCTGTGCTCAAACCATGCCAGCTAGAAAACTAGTAGCGGCAGGAAAAGTTTTAAAAGTTTCAGTCCCACACCACATGATGTATAGGATGGTGCCCCTCTCAATTTCTTTAGTCCTTAGGGCCCAATGGCTGTGCAAGGCTAGTCCACTGGTAGTGTTGTGTGTTCAACTACCATACTCTTTCCCATGTACATGTACATACGTTTTGAGTGCTAAGCAGACAAGCAGTAATTAGCAGATACAAGTCTTGTGGAACAGCTTACTCAGGGAATCGAACCTGCAAATCACTGTATGTCAAGCAAGCACTTAACCCTCTCTGCTATTGCTAGTTTTTATTCATATTCAAAGGAGTAATGAGCAAATTTTTTTTAAAAGCAGTTGCATCTTGAGCAATGTGGAGTCCAGTGTTGCTTTTGCGTGCACTGTGAACATTACTGCATTTACAGTACTAAGAAATGTATTCTAGATAATGTTGCTCTTCGTTAATCAATTCTGTGTACATGTATGTCAATCCAGGAGAAAGCAGGGTCTATAGTTGACCATAGAAGCAGGGACATAGTCAGGCCACAACACTCTGAAATCCCCATCCACCTCAGTCCCAGCTATGTCAACAACACCTCCAAACCCTTCTCAGAAGGTCAGGGGTCAGAGGGCAAGAGTGAGCGACCCCGCCTGAAGAGGAGGTCAGATTCAAACACATCCCAGACGTCCCAGGACCTGCCTCCAGAACCCCCCAAGGTTAGTGGAACGGTCTTTTATAGAGGGCTGGTACAATGTATGTACAATTGTTCAGTTTCCTCTACACCAGTACAATAGCTTAATGTGTACCATACTGTGAAGTCATAATATGTTTTACTGGTGACTTGATTTCGCGTTAGGAAGAGAAAAAAAGGTTTTGCTATATTTCAAATTTTGCAGTATTTTAAGTTCACGGTAGCAGGGCAATGAAAACTCATTAATGTCATGATTTTGCGATCGAGAGTTTACCGGTCTATTTTGGAGTACTGTAATTCTTGTTTCTTTCAAAGACTGTAACTTTATGTTCACTGTTTTCACGGTCACCTCTGTACCGTGAAAAATCTGAGTGTTGTTCTTAATGTAAAGGAGTCATAAATAATAATTATTATTTATGATTTCTTCACACTACCGTTCTGTAAATCACTTGGTGCCACCGTGAAGTTAAAGTTAAGTGAAAAGGTCCATTTCCTTACACCGTTAAATTTTGCTACAGTAAAGATAAAGTGAAATTCCTTGCCTAATCGCAAGCCTAAACATTCCTTTGCAGGTGCTAATAAAGAAATGGAAGGGTGTTCGCTGGAGGCGGTGGGAGGTGTCCATCATGGTGCCCAAGTCCACGTACAGACCACCCAGCGAGAAGGAGATCGACGAGCTCATGTCCAAGCTGGGCACGTGCCTGAAGCCCGACGACCTTCCGGTGGATTCCCGCTGCTGCGTGCTATGTGGGAAAGCTGGGGATGGCGACACTGAGGCAGCGGCAAGGCATGTTTGTTTGTTTGTATTTGTGTTGCTGGTAAACCGCAAAAATGGCATTGGTGTGGCGCAATGGTTAGAGCCTTGGATTCAGAACCCATAGGTCCCAAGTTCATTGCTCACTATGCCCTGATGTTGTGTCCTTGGGAAAGGCACTTAACACTACCCTCCCTGGCAGTGAAGTGATGCTCACCGAGCTCAAGTGTGCCAAAAAACACATACAAATTTGGTGGCCAATGTGCCAACATTTAGCACATTTACCACCAAGAACCATACAATTTTTTTTTTAACCGCAAGATACACCAGTTTTTTAAATTAAATACAAGCACAACATTGGGGCTTTACATTGGCTTTAAAGCTCCATCTTGAACATCTCACAGTAAGGCAAACTGAAAGGTTCACTTAGGAAGGCTTAGTTTGGAGCATTGTCTTTATATGTAGGCTCCCAAATTTAAGGGGTGGCATATTCTGAACAAATGATAACAAATACACAGTACTGTTATCTCCTATGAGAAAATTGTCTTTATTATATGTAGGCTCCCTAAATTTAGGGGGTACCATTTTCTGAACAAATAATAACAAATACAACAGTACAGTGTATCTACTGCTGTCTTATTAACTCTTGACCTTTGCCCTTTAACCCCTTCAGATTGCTCAACATGGACCTGGACATGTGGGTGCATCTGAACTGTGCATTGTGGTCCACCGAGGTGTACGAGACCCTGAACGGCGCGCTCATCAACGTGGAGATGGCATACAAACGCGGGCAGACGCTGGCCTGCACGGCGTGTAACAAGATCGGGGCGACCATCACGTGCCATCGCTACAACTGCAAGAGGATCTACCATCTCATCTGTGCCATCAAGGAGAACTGCATGTTCTTCAAGGACAAGGTACAACCTACAGGAAAGATTCAGTTATGATTGTCACCAAAATTTACCTTCTCATGTAACTGTGCATCTTTGTAACAGACCTGAGTCAGCGTATAGATGTGTCCTATGTGGCAGAGACTGTCATTATCATATGGTATTGTTGAGCCAGCCAAAACTGTAGGGCTGATGTAAATTAGGATTTTACCATCATGGCCAGCATCATCCGAAGAAGGCCATCTATACACTTCAAACTCATTTTGACCGCTCAGAAAAATGTTAAAATTGCAGTAGAATAGCAAGTTTGAATTTTTGATTTTAACAGAAAATAGTATTTTGAGCCATGTCACTGTTAGCTAATGGTAGTCATGAAAGTCATGAAAGTTTCTTTCTTACAATTCAGAATGATGAACTAAGTGTTCTGCAGTGTTGTTTTTGTCTATTTACAAGACTTGTCATAAAGGAAGTTGCCACCATAGCAATGTATATTTCACATTTTGTGTTTATCGATGTTGCCCCCCTCCCCTCCAGACGGTCATGTGCCCTGTCCACTCGCCAAACAAACACGAGAACGAGCTGGTCAGCCTGTCAGTCTTCCGCAGGGTGTACGTCAATCGGGACGAGAGCAAGCAGATTGCCAAGTCAGTATCTTTGTACTCTGTACTGCTAAAACTATTGGAATCACTTTGAATTATTGAAAGTTTCTGCTTGTTGTGTTGGTAATACCAAGCATTGTTGCAAGTATGTTTTTTAATTGAGTCATGACTTTTTGTGAAATACATGCTATTTAGCAGTTCTAGTGTTGCCAGGGATTGTGGGTAAGGTTAAAGCCCCTCTTCTTAAAGTAAACAAACACCCAAGTGGCCAACGATGTGGGTGGGTTTCTGTTGTGCTCTTATTTGGTAATAGTATCATGGACTTGTCAAGACTGTGAATCAGGCTCTAAGAGTGTCCTAGTGTGAAACCATAATTCTGTAATAGGGTGTGAAAA
This sequence comes from Branchiostoma lanceolatum, assembly GCF_035083965.1. Taxonomy (NCBI): domain Eukaryota; kingdom Metazoa; phylum Chordata; class Leptocardii; order Amphioxiformes; family Branchiostomatidae; genus Branchiostoma; species Branchiostoma lanceolatum. Next base: position 12,621,298 of record NC_089733.1, on the reverse strand, counting down.
AAGTGGTTGGAGCATTGTGATGCTGAACAGTGAGAATTGTGGAATTGTTTGATACAAGTGGCCTTAAACTTTGACCTTAGACACCAATGCATTGCAAGTGCACATGTGCACTGAGAACTGTTAAGTGGCGTATTATAACAAACTACTCATGTGTTGTTCCCAGGATCATGCGTAACTACGGTGAGAAGAAGTACACCCTCCGTGTGGGAAGCCTCGTCTTCCACAACGTGGGACAGCTGCTCCCTCACCAACTTCAGGCCTTCCACACCAGGACTGCCATCTTCCCGGTAACACAGGCTTCTCCTAGGGATTTAAGTGTCGGGGCTTCCTTAAAGGACACCCAAGCATTATTAGGGCCCGAAAATCGGATTTTGAAAGTCAATTTATTTAGTCTTTTCTATACAAGATTACTAGGAGTTCAAACAACATTATCATAATGTAAAGCAACGTCTGTTATGCAAAAATATGACGTCGCTGTGATGTGAGAACTCAATGAAAATCGTGGTCAGAGAAACTAAGGAGATCATTGTACAGTACGATTTTGCACAGTTTTAAAATGCTCAAAGTATTAAGTTATCGCGCAGATGTGCTAAACAATGTTCGTAAATGTCACTACCATCAAGTTTTCAGCTTTTTTTTTGTTTCTATTTTTTTGCCCTAATATTGTTTTAGTTGCCTTAGCTTTAAGTTTAATGTGCTAGATGTGTACATGTGAATCTCCTTAAACACTAGACCTCTGGCTTCAAGTCCCATTCTTGTAGTTGCTAGAAATGTAATTGTATTGTGTGCATCTGTCATGAAGATCTTCGTTACACATGGCACCAGCTTCGATGGATCTTGATCATAAAACTAAAACCTTGTACTTCCGCATTGGTTTTGAGGTACTATTTTAACTTTGCGGTTGGAACAGTTCTGTACAGTTACTGTTACTGTAACAGTAGTTCTAGTACATTCTAAACACATATTCACATTGTCAAGATTTTTTGGTACAGAGGTGCAAAAGTGGCAAAAATAGAACCACCCGAACATTTCAAGACTTACAGTACATTGTACATGTAACTGGTATTTGAGATGCTAGAGATGTCACAGTGACTGTCCTTAAAGAATTGTACAATCATGTACTTTCAGATTGGTTTTGAGGTGACTCGCTTGTACTGGAGCATGCGCTACGCCAACAAGCGCTGCCGGTACGTGTGTCGTGTGGAGGAGAACCAGGGACGGCCACAGCTCGTCATCCGTGTCATCGAACAGGGGCATGAGGATGTTGTCTTCAAGGGGTCCACGCCCAAATGTAAGCTCTATTTGCCATATATTTCTATGTTCTGTTACCAAGGGTGGCTGTCCTGATATCCATCCTATTCTAGCTCTAGTTCATTCCTCTGATTGCTTTTACGCGGAATAGTCTTGCCCCCGTCCTCATTTTAAACGTTTGGTTCTCATATCCCGCAGTATTTCATGGATCAAATATTTCAGCAACGGGCCCCCGATCTTCCAAATGCCTGTTTAAACCCTGTTAACATGCCGTTATGAGGACCGTATGTCTTGTAGCAAATCAGAACTCTGGCCTCTAGAACCCTAGATCTATTTTAGGAAGATGGTCAAATTACAAATCGTTTCTATATTAGCAGTTGACAGACTTTTCTGCATAGAAGTGATCAGAGGAGTGAACTGGGCTAGAATAGGATGGATTCCCAGCTATTATTATAACTACATATGCTCACTCAAAACTATGAGATATGGCATTAGATAAAATGTGATGGTTCCATGGCTCCCTCTGCAGTGGTCTGGTTGAACATCCTCGAGCCCATTGAGAAGATGCGGCGCGGGTCGGACGTGCTGAAGCTGTTCCCCAACTTCATCACGGGCGAGGACCTCTTCGGGCTGACCGAGCCAGCTGTGCTCAGGATCGTGGAGTCGGTACGTTACTCACCACGGCGACTTTTGGGATAAAGATAAAAGAATATAGAAGGCATAGATTGTAGATTGACTTTAAATTTTGTTATGATAATCATGGTGTTGTGCCCAAGATTGCACATGTAGAAGGACCAAAAGACCAAACTTATGTCACTTCTTCCCAAGCAAAAATGATACACATTATGTACCAGTACCACCCAAACACTGTGACCACGAGATACAATATCCTGCTGTCTGCTGCAGTACCAAAGAAAGATACCAGGCGGCTCGAAATCCAAAATCGTTTCCTCAATCAGTCAAGACCTAACCATGTACCAAATTTCAAAACAATCCATCCATACCTTCTGGAGTTGTGCTGTCAACACAGTTAAACAGTTAGAAATGCTACCGAAAACGTCACCTTCTCGGCAAAGGTATATATATATATTAATAACCATGTTGTATCTGTCCACAGCTTCCTGGTACTGAGATGCTGCAGGATTACTTTTTCCGCTACGGCCGCCATCCTCTGATCGAGCTGCCACTGGCAATCAATCCAACGGGCTGCGCTCGCTCCGAACCCAAGATGCGCACTTACATCAGAAGGTACAGTCTTGTGTTTTTTATTATACATCTGGTGCTGTGTGGCATAGTGGCAGAGCATCCGGCTATGAACCAATGGAACCCAGGTTCAATCCCCAGTGGAGTACTTAGACATGTCCGGACATGCACCCAGACGTTGTGCCCTTGGGAAAGGCACTTAACACATATTTCGTAAAAACTCTTGCTATAAAAAAGACTTGCACTTGTTGAGGAGTTCTGGGGCTCCCCCATCCATGTGCAAGCACGTTCAACCCCCATATGATAGGGAATAAAAAAGACCATGCTTGGGAAAATGTCTCTTTTCTGCAGTATTCCTGTGCATTGCTAGGTGGAAAGTAATGAATTTGTGAGGCATGATGCCATGAGGCACTACTGTGTGAGATGTTTTTTGTTTTGCCTTGTTTTGTTGAAATTTATGAAATACATTGTATAGTTGTATCCATGTATGAATTCCTGCCACATGTTTGTCAGTGAACATTACTGTGTGAAATTGATAATTAAGTTTAATGCAAATCATTTTGCACTGGTTTTCCAAAACATAGAGGTTTGGTAGCCAAAAACATTTTTCAAAGGAGTTGAATGGGCACTCAAACTGCTCAACTTCTTAATGAACTTTTCGAAACACATCTATGTTATAACTGTATACTAATGTCTACTTCCAATGTGTTCCCCAAGGCCTCATACTCTGACCAGTAGTAACACGTCGCGGTCGAGCCAGACCACCCTGACAGGAGAGGTCCTGTCTCCATACCACAAACAGTTTGCCCAGTCCAAGTCAGCGCAGTACCGCAAACTCAAGCAGGAGTGGCGCAACAACGTCGTGCTGGCACGCTCACGGATACAGGTAACCACGCTTTTACTTAACGGCTACACATTAATTACGTAGAAGGTTTATCAATTCTTATATCCATGGGAAAAATCATCACCAGAAGTGGTCACATTGGCCAGGTGGTCCTTATGCATGTTGTAGAGGTGGTCAATTAAATAGGTTTGACTGTACATTTAGCTTACCAGGCTCTTGAGATTGATATGGGGCACTGGGAGAACCTTGTAAATGACCGATCTAGATGGAGACATGCGCTGACCAGGTAAATGTAATCAGAAGAAGGAGACTGATGCGCAGTTCAGAACAGAAGCATATCTGCAGGAAACGAACTTTGCAACATAAACAGAACTGACTCAGCCTACAGATGTCTTCTGTGGAAGGGACTGTCATTCTTGAATAAGACTGTTTAGCCATAGCTGATTCTTTAGGATTGATGAGAATTAGGATTTTACCATGGTCCATATTGACGAATGACGGCTATGTACTAAATACATTTTTGTCTTACCTGGGCTGCAAAAACGTTCGATACGGGTGTTCCGGACCAGGCGATAACTTTGGTCGTGCTGTTTTCGTGATGTAGTAGCTTACCAATCTACATGTATGTCCACCTTTACTTCAGGGTCTTGGCCTGTTTGCTGCGCGGGACATTGACAAGCACGTGATGGTGATCGAGTACATCGGGGTGATCATCAGGAACGAGGTCTGCAACAAGCGGGAGCGGATCTACGAAGACCAGAACCGCGGCGTCTACATGTTCCGTATCGACTCCGATCTCGTCATCGACGCCACGCTCGCCGGAGGCCCTGCCAGGTTTGTCGTCAATCTCTCCACTTCAATACTATGCTGCACCAGTTTGATTTCTTGATCCTCAGATTTTAAGAAATAAATCTAAACTCGAATATAGATATGTAAACAGAGTACAACTGTATAAAGGAATAGCCTGAACTTTGGTGCACAAAGTTTCAGGGAGTGAAGAGAGTCAGATGCCAGTTTTCCTCCCAGTCCCCTTTTTTCACCTTGGGTGTTAACTGCATTTTTGCTACAAAGTGTTTGAGAACCAAAAACATAATTTGAAAAGGCCTTATAGATGCATCTCTAGTCTTCACAGCTAAGGGCTATTTCAATTAAGACTTAAGAGCAGGTCTTATGTCTTAAATCAAATAGGGTAGAAAAAAGTAGGACTGGAACCATTCTTATATATGACTACAGCATTCACAAGACTTACTCAAGCAACTGGATAGATGATTTGTAAACGGTCATACATTTCAGGTAGCATGTAACCACTACCTTTGGTCAGTGACAGATGTTAGCATTCTTTTGGCATAATTTTTTTAATTCTCAAAGCAACATTGTAAACACATCTCCCATTTACCTGTAAAGCCACCTTGTTCCTGTTCATTTTTATGTACTCTTGATGTCCGTCCTCTGCTTGCCATGTACAGTTTAGTGAGAGTTGGGAATATTGTTATTCCAGTCCTGTATAGAATGGCTCAGATTCTAAAACTCTGTTTCCCCTTAAGGTACATCAACCATTCGTGTAACCCTAACTGTGTGGCCGAAGTGGTGAACTTTGAGAAGGAACAGAAGATCATCATCATCTCATCACGGCGGCTCAGCAAGGGAGAGGAGGTAAGCTGACATTCTTTCGCTTCGCTATTTGGTAGTTATAGCAACTTACCATACCTTATGACACTGTGCAAACCTCAAGGTGGGTCATTAACCACATATTATTATTTTTCGTCGACTTCAATAATTCCAGTACCCTAAGACAATCACAATTTTATTGAGGCCATCGATGTCTCGAACACCTAGATATCTGAAGCGGGCAGACCTTGGGCATTAATTACCGATGCTACATTTAGTACATCTCTTTGGATTCCCGTATTTGATGTTGCAGTCTTAGGTTACCTGTCAGGATTATGAGAGACTAAGCTCAAACTGGTTGGTTTTCAACAGGAGACATTTTCTCATAAGTATGATGTATGAGATGATTGCTTGACACATTTGTTTTCATTGTAATCTTCAAGCACAGACCAATACAGCAACTGATTGTAGTGAGCAGTTTTGCCTGAGACCAATTCATCTGCAGCTGAGACTGATTTGTCAATGTGATTTGTGTTTTTTTAATGGCACAGCCTGTAAGGCTGTACCAATTTAGTTACTCGGTTCTCATGTTATTCAGGCTTTCTCAAGAATGTATTGAACAAACAGATATGTGAAGTGTGCTTACCTTAGTGATTACTGATGCTGCATTGGTAGATCTCTTTTAAATTTACCCCAGGCCTTTTTTTATGCGCTGCTCCCAGGTCTTAGGGTTCGTTCATTTGCTAGACCCTTGTAATGCCTAGTGGGCAACGATTTTCCTTGCTGTTTCAGTAGCAGGGTATATATTTCACAGGGAGGTGTTTCTAGCCCTTCCCCTTGAACATGCTCAAGGCACCTCATCGAATACAGTGAGGACCCCTATTTTACATCCTATGTAAGCACAGGTGCAGCCTCAGCCAAGATACCCCTTCAAGTTAGAAACTACATGTACTTGGAACCAGGAGTTCAACTGTGAAGCTGCTGCCTGTTTAGCTATAGGGACATCTCTCCAGACCTTAGGATACCTTGCAGAATTACATGTATCAGTTGTTATATGTTCGAGCAGTTGTTTATAATGTTCTTTGTTTCTGCCCTCCCAGCTGACCTATGACTACAAGTTTGACATAGAGGATGATGAACAGAAGATCCCTTGCTGCTGTGGAGCTCCCAACTGTCGCAAATGGATGAACTAAACATCACGTCCTGCCCTCCCCCTCAAAAACCCTTGGAAAACAGTGCAAATCCTGGTCAGTCATCTGGTACCATGGCAGCCGTGTAGTGTCAGAAATTGTTCGCTTTGAAAATGAATGAATTCACTACATCTGTCAGAGCAAACAGACTTGCTTGGTTGGTTGGTTGTTTGTTTGTTTGTTTGTTAAGAAAAAGAAAGCTGATGAAATGACAACGTTTTCCCATACATCCCATTGTTTGTAGTCTGTGTAAAGATCACGATTGTTATCATTTATACTGATCAGACCTTTTATGAACAAAGTGGCTGTGGCCAAGAGCATTCACCATGAAATAGTTAAACAGAATCATGTATTAAAAAAAGATTGAACCAGAAATGCTGCAATACTCAAGCCACCCTGTAAGTAGAAATATTAAGACGTAGCATCTGGCTACGTCTTTGATCCTGTCTACTGGATAGTCACGATTTCTTTTACTCTCAAAAGACGCCATCAAGTTTTTTGGCAACACCTCCAGGGTGTAGCCGTTTTTATTACCTGTGTATATAGTGTACATAGCATATGGCAGATGATGGCTAATGAGCGTGTATGTGTAATTAAATGCAAGGAGTGAGTTAGTTTAGTAGAGGGGATGTGATTCGATGCTGCAGATTCGGCGCGTCCTGAGTATTTTGATTCCGCTCTTTTAGTTAGAAGGGGAACATCACTGCCAAGCGAAGGAGGTTAATCCAGCAAAGCCGATGTGTAATGTGTAAATATGGGATCTACAGATGAGTAATACATCCACTGGTAGTTCTAAGTTACATGTTGGTCTCATGTATTCCATGGCAGTACCATTTTTCCCAATCAGTTCCATGTACGCAACGTTAGCTATTAACTCCTTGATTGATTAACGAGAGATCAATTATGATGCTTTGCTGTGAGAGAAACAAATAGATTTGGACTGCAGACCTTTTAACGCTAGAGGCATTAAGTAATATACTGAGTGGTTAAGGGTAGACGACTTGAAGGAAAATGGCAGCTGCAAGAGTAAAAGTTCTCTCTCGTTTGCTCTTTTTTGTACGGCAAAGACGAAAAGGCTGTGACAAGGTGCTGTAAGAAAGTACACAGAATCATGTTGAGGTGCGGTCTCCTGTATGTACAAATCACTGAATATCAATCGACCAATGAACGACGTGCTTTAGGACCACGTAACCGTGGCGATGAGTCATCGTGGCAGTGGTTGCTAGGCGGGGCTATGCTTCCGTTGCCAGGTCAGAATCCCAAATCGTTGGCAAACTTACAAGAAATATGTGTCCACAGTGGAGGCCTATTTGAGCCTGGTAGGTAAATGACAATAGGTTATTCCGTACATCCATGTATTGGTAAGGATAATAAGATGATCCCATGTATGTAACTGCCTTGTACAAAGAGTGAAATTTGTAAAGACCTAATTTTCAATTCGTACAGTTAGTTGTCAGATCCAGATTTTTGTGTCAACCCTGTGCAGTGTATGTGTTTGAGTATGTGTTTGTAGCAGGAATATTTTCAATAACTTTTGGAGTCTGACTTTTCAATATGCATTATAGAATTCCCTATTACCTTTGTATTAGTCTGAGTGTATGGTAAGTGGCAAACTTTGAAGCCAAAAGGAATTTTGGCTCATCGTATTGCCATGCTGTGACTGAATTAGTACTTGTTTGTTCAGAATATTTGAACTTCAGAAACTGTCCCTATGAATGGATATCCCTATAGTTAGACTCTTTCATTTTCACTCTGTGACAATAATGTGTGATTTCTAGTTAAATAATAAGGAACAGAAAGACTATAAAACTTTTATTTTTGTGGCATAACAATCACATTATAAGCTAAGGTCCGAAAGTGTAATAAGAGTATATTTATGAATAACTCAACGTTTATCACCAAGTATGTACATGTAGTTTAACCAATGGCCAATCGTGTACAGTCTGTGATTTTGGGATAAATTATTCCTATTAGTGATGAGAGTGGTTAATTAGTGACCTAGATAAGTAGGTGTCCACAAGAAGGAGGGTACAGTATAGTGTGTATGTGCGGTATGGTATTTTGCATATAGTGCGCAACCCGTGTATTTTATAATATCTCTTTTTTGGTTACAAAATAAATGTCTTTTTACTGAGGTGAAAAAACGTATATCTTATTTCCTTTACTTTAAAGATTTTACGCAAAACCGTCCAGCTTGAAAAGTAGTATTCTCCAAGCAGAGGTTTCGGTCGAGAGAGCTAGGAATGGCTTTGATTTTTATAGTTTCTCGACCAAAACCTCTGCTTTGAGAATAGAAACGTGGTGCTAGAATTAAAAGTCATGAGAAAATGGTCGCATCAGAGTGAGTTGGCAGAGGTTTCGGTCGGGGGGGGGGGGGGTCTAGGAGTGGCCGCAAGCTTTATCGCCTTCCGCCCTGCCCAAGTGCGTTCTATGGCGGAGGTGTAGGGGGGTAGCTGTTAAAAATCGCGGCCACTTCTAGCCTCCCAACCGAAACCTCTGCTTGGAGAGTACAACATCACCACATTGCTTGGCGGTGTTCAGAAATTATCGGTCCCATCCAATTCAAGGACTGCTCGTAGGCGTTAGCCTGAGTGTCATCCTAGTTAGTTTCAGGGTAACCTGTATTTACACAAGCTCTCGGCCGGAGGTTACTTAAAGGATGGTTACAGGACCCGCTGGCCACTAGGAGCGCGATTCGTCAGGCCTTGGTCAGGCTAGTTTCAGGGCTCCCATACTCTACCTTCGCAAGTATGGGAGCCCTGGAACCAACTACAATGGCACCCAGACTACGTATAGGCGTAAACAAATTTCAATTTGTACCACAGAAACTTAAAAAGCAGTGAGAAGAATGACATTCAGCTTTTGTTTGTACCCTAAACCCACTTGATAGTTTGGGAGGCGAAAAGTAATAAGGCATACTGTACATCAAGAAAGGCCTATGACAGTTGACCGATCCTTACGAATCTGTTTAGCGATTAAGATCAGGGAGGTTGGAACGAAAAACCCGGCTCAACCTTTGAGCCGAATCACACAATATCTGAGGAGTCGTGCAAGCCAAAGTCGTCGAGTGCTATAGTGTATCATTAGTGAATGTTAGACATCTAGGTAAACAATATTAAGAGGTAAACCAATCTCTACAACAGGATAAGATGCTAAGATTACTTCCGAAGTTTTCGAGTGACATCCATCACTCTTCTTCAGCGAATTAACTCGCAGAACGAATCAATACTGTCTAGAACATAACTTGTAACTGGAAAAAAAACAGTTGAACAAATTTATCATCACTCGCAACGGTCGCATGTAAACCGGTTGACTTGCTGAACCGTTTTTTTTTTCAGTTACACATTAAGTACTTGTCTAGTATTAACTCGTTCTGCAAGTTCATTTTATCACTGATAAAGAAGAGTGATGGATGTCACTCAAAACGTCAAGAAGTGATATCTGAATCTTATCCAGATGTAGACTTTGATTTGTCTTCACAGGAAAACACACTGAGTTACATACTTCGCATGTGAACCACCTCGGCAAACGTCAAACATACATGAACGCCCACGAAGAGCTTTGTTCTTAGACACATTACATAACACGAATGAAAGGCCCGCGGATTGTCTGCCTATATATAACCGCCTTGGTCTCCAAGCAGATATAAGGATCCGTCAATATATGTCTTTCTAGCTGCACAAGTTTAACTTTTCGCCTCCCCAACTATCAGGAAGAGTGGGGGTTCAAAGAAAAGCTGAATTTCATACCTCTCACTGCTTTTAATGGTTTTGTGTTCAAATTTGTCTTCAAACAGTTCAATCTACTTTGCATGGAGACCGCCTCGACCTATCTGCACGCCCACGACGTGATTTGTCCTTGGCCTTAAGAGTAGACTGCTTACCTTACATGAATAAGGCCTGCGGACCTCGCACGCACCCGTGAATTCTGTATTTTCAATTCTAGCTTCTTTCTTGTTTTCGTGAGATGTACAACAGACTAATCTTCTATTTCAAATCTTCGCCCTTTTCCGTGGCCGTTTCAATGTTTTGATTTTGGGGATGAGTGGCAACTCCACGTGCTCGGAACAAGTTCCAAGCCGCAAGGAAGTAAAGGATTCAACTTCAATATACAGCATTGGATCATGGAGGACTTTCCCTCTAGATTCTGTCTGTCGCAAGGTGCCCACAGTCAAATTCGTCGTGCGATCTTCGCACGATCGTAGTACGATCTTCGCACGATCGTAGTACGATCTTCGCACGATCGTCGTACGATCTACGTATCGTACAAATTTGAGGTAGCTGTCTTGTTACGGGAAATGTTGTCTTAGATCCTTGTCAGAAGTTGGTTCTTTCACAGCCTGCTTCAAGTCTATTTAGTAGTGCACAATTTTAACTCATCGATATCGATGGTTCCTAGAGCTAGAGGCTAGGGACGTGGGATAGAAAAAAGTACAAGACACGTAGAAACTCAGGAAAGGGACACAAAATAAACCCTACCGTTACATCTGCTTGGAGATATCAGGAGCCTTTGGCCTAGGGAAAAATGTTGTGTTTATGATAATAATAGTAGTAATGGTTTATTCGTCAAAATCGGTACAGTTTTTGATATCCGTCCTGAAAAAAAAATGGTCTGTAGTTAGAGATTCTCTCCTTTTTTTTCAATTTGGCTTAGAGGTGCTTTGGCGGGCCCAGTCTGCTGTCTGCTATATTGACCCGTTTCTATCAGCCTGTCTTGTTAGCTTGCATAGAGAGTTTAGCGATCTGATTAAGCCAAGCCCGTAAAGCCACCCCGGAGCGGGCTAATCTGTCTGGGCGGGCGGGCATCACTCCCAGCGCCGTAGAGATACGGGGAGCTTCCGATGGTATGGTTTTCAGGCTACTTGGCTACAGCCCTCGTCAGAACACAATGACATAGCTGTCACTGTAAGATCAGTTCGCCCCGGGTATGCGTCGACTCCCCCGCAACAGACTAATACAATTTTCTGTTTCGATTTCAAAGGTTGTTTTGAAATGAATTTTTCAAAGTTTGAGATTATCCTCGGACTCATTCGTTCGCTGCGCGGATGTTATCACGTGACTGCACGTATATGCACAGACGTATATGATATATTAAGCATATTGGCCCGGGTGGCTGGCAGATAAGTCGATTTTTCTTATGATCATCTCTACAATCTGACTCGCAAAACAGGTAAGCCGTTTTAACTATTTTCCTTACATGACATTTTAGACATGATATTTTATTTGAGGTTCTGTGGTGTCGCTGTATTCGTTATTTTGTTCTACAGCCGTTTCATAATTTTCCAGTCCTTTTGAGTCTCGATCAGAAACAGGATATATATTCGTGGCATTACTGACTAAAATTTGCGAAGAGGACATCAAATTATAGTACAGCAAAGATATGAGCAACTTGTTCTTCTGACTTAAGCGAGAAGTGTTTTTCACATGATGGGCTTGAAAAAAAAGATTTACGTGCTCGAGAGTTCTTGCTGACAGCGAAATTGGTCTACGTTTTGTGTCGACCTTGTCACCTTTCTATCGCACATGAAATAAAACATTTCCTTTGCAAAACATCTCATGCCGGCAAAGGCCCTCACCGCTTTTTTGAAGATCAAAATCTACTTTATCATAAAGATCAAGAGAGAAAAGCAATCTAACTGCGTTCAATGTCGCTTCATTCAGTTCTGCTACTAGTACTGAAGGAAATCTTACTGTCGCCTGAGAACAAATAGGAAATGACTTTAATACCATCTCTTCAATTTCGTTTTGTATCCGGACAGTTTTTGAATGAAATCACCTTGTGTGTGCACCTTATTTATGGCCAGCAAAATGTCCCACTGAAGTTCGGAGATTAGCGCTGTTGGTAGATGTACATGGTGGCAGTTTTTGTATGTTGTTACGGGCGTTTTGACGTTCCTTTGCCGGCTAAATGTTGCAAAAATAACTGATTTTTGTCCAACATTAAAGATGTGAGTGAGTGAGTGAATGAGTGAGTGAGAGAGAAAGAGAGTATATGTATATGTGCGCTTTTCCAAGATCCCCAATTTTAGAATGCAGTGTTACCATCCATTCTCTGTGCTGCTATTCTTGTGGGACGGAAAACGGCTCGCAAATCAGTGTGTATGGATAGAGTCTGCCGTCTCTCACTACCTTGTTCTGATTGGTTCCTACAGGCCTAAGATGAAGCTGGGATTAGGAGGAGGTTCGGTGGTGCTCCTCCTGTTACTCTGCGGACTGCCGTGGTGTGCCGGGCGGTTCGGCCGGCGGTGCAAGGCTGGACGATGGGGGCACCGCCCGAACCGGTGGCACGGGTTTCACCAAGGAGACCTCGGGGCTCGGCGTCACTGTTTCCGTGGACACTGGGGTAGGTGTCTTTAAATCTTCACCCTCATTATAATTACCTTCTTGAAAATGCGAGGTATAGTTTTGGGACTGTTTGTATGTGTGCGTGCGTTGCGTGCGTAACAACGGAGATATGGTTGACCAAAGCTAAGTTGGACACTGGGGTAAATCTTATTTTCTCTGAATCTTATTTCTTAATGGTACATGTTGTACATGTAGGGTCGGCCGCCGAACGATAAAAGATACACTGTTTTGGGGAATTTCACATAATAACTTGAATATAGAAGTTATCACAATTATCTAGTGATACTAATAGAGTACAAAGCCGGTATTTCTGTACTGTAGGATTACGTTGAAAATCTGGTATTTCTTCACAAATGTCTGCTAGCGCTTTCTTTGGGTAAATTTGCTGTCCCTGGTGCTGAAAGATCAATTGTTGTATCCCTACCGTCCCTGGTGCTGGAAGATCATATTTTGTAACATGCCATCATCAGGAGGTGATCTGCATACTGTAAAGAGAGCGGATTACTGGACTAGCTCGACACATGATGTTCTTGTCGTCTTTTGGGTGTAGAAAAACACATGAAATGTGATAGAGTCACAGTTTTAAAAGATTATTTATTTATTTGCACAACAAGGATGCCATGATAATACATAATACGAAAACAAATCGATAAAACAGGTGCTGGCGGAGGGAAAAGCGTATATAGCTTATACGAGGCCCTCCTCCTCTATACTTTTGTGATTTATCTATCGATTTGTGATAAAGTAAAGTAGTACATAGGATGTGATAACGCGTTACATTGAGGATGATCAGATATTCAATGGTATAAGTTAACATAAGACAAGAAAAGGGCACACATACGTTTTATAAGTAGTAGATATGGGAACATTGAGCAGAATTTGCTTCTGGAGATCAACTTCTTTATATTTCTTCAAAGCTACGAGCATTTGCACTTGTCAAATAAACACAGTTAGTTTCCGTGTTTTCCAAAGCAACACATCCCCCCAACAATTACATAAAGTTCAATGATAACTATAAAACTTTTAGAAAAACTTTCATAACTAGAGTCCTGTATTCTACACTTTTTACACTTTAGGTATTTAAGGTATTTTATGTAGTACTGTTTTAGAACGGCTTTGCACGATCATTCGTTGCTTATTCATAATTTCATTGAAGTGATGACGAAGGATTCCGGGAAAAAGACAGGAAATTGGCGGCGTCCTTGTCCTGCTGGGGCCGATCTGTATGTTTTGTTCTCAGAAATGTAGTGCGTGGGAGAGGGTATGTTCGTACATTTCCGCTGGGTACTATAACCCAAGGGGATTTAGTAGTGTTTTCAGCTTGCCTGTGGGCTGGATCTGAGTGTTTTGCCCTTAGAAATTTACTGCGTGGGAGATAATATATTAATATGTTTCCGCTAGCGCTGTTTTCTTCAACCCAAGGGGATAAAGTTCTCTCTTTCCTTCTCTGTCTCTCTCTCTCCCTCTGCTCTTTCTCTCTTGATGCAAAAATCAGGTGTACTTTGGAGTGATCTAGTAAATATTGCATAGATCATGCACATTTTACTAGTTTAAGAAAACAAGACATCCCTTACTTTTGCTCTCATGAGTACTCATATACGCAAAACGCATGAAGGGGTTAAGTCTGCCATTTCTGAGCTGATTAGCCTGTTTTTCTCATTGTGTCCAGGAAAAAGGATTTGCTTGCAACATCGCATTCCCAGACCAACATTTCCCAAGAATCTCGACCCGGCCACTGCTGTTGTCCGTGCTTTTGAGAGCATACAGCGGTTTCCAGTTGACTTACCGAACGGAACGACATCTATCGACCTGAACAATAACTTCATCACCGGGCTGGGGAACCAGTCCCTGTCCAGTCTACAGGATCTGCAGGTATGTTTACACGGGGGAAATTCGTCTCCTTAGGGCCCTGTCACACTTGTGCGTATATTCAAGTGCGCGTGAGTTGCGCATCAACATTTTTGTGGTTTAAGTAAAGTATCCGGGGAGAAACTTTGACCTACCGATGTGCAGCCTAGTGATCGAACCTAAGAAATGACTTCTTCGGCTGCAAACTTAACCTAAACCAAAAACATGTTAATACGCAACTCATGCGGACTTGTATATACGCACAAGTGTGACAGGGGCTTTACAGCCGTTGTACACTGCGTGCTAGCATGCTAGCTCTCCAACCTAAGGATTTGCAAACGATTACATTCCAAGTCGTCTCCACATATGAGCTGTTTTCCACTTTTTTGTCTCATACTCATGTTCTAACTATGTAAAATTCATGTTGCAGAATATGATATTGATAAGATATGAAATATGTCAGATCAAATGCAAAAGGTCGGGTAAATTCTACCAGTCGGAGTACCAGCACCGCACCCTGTTACATTCTCTATGGAGAAAAAACAAACATGTTGGTTGATTTATGTTATGTAATTTATGTACAAATTGCTCTATGTTCTCTGCCCCCCCTTGAAAATCAACTCTTCTGTTGAAAGGACTATCCAGATGTCTTTAAAATTAAATGATAAATTAATAGAAAAATAAACCATTATATACTACTGTCCATCGGGCATGGATTTGAAGGATATACAAAAGTTAATAATAAACGAATTTCATTGCACAGGTTCTGTTGCTTCGACATAACATGATCGCCCACATCGAGCCGGACGCCTTCAGGCACGTCCCCAAACTCCAGACACTGGTCCTCGGCGGGAATCTACTGACAGAGTTCCCCTGGCGACATATGCAGGTACTTCAAGCCTTCGCCAAATGATTATGAAATTTCCACCATTAACCACTCACGTATCATAAAGCCTCACTTCTATAGTTTATATCTATAGATGATCTTCTCCATTTGAATTACATACATCCCAAGTATGAAAGTATGTTACAAGAGAATTCAGTTGCTGTTTGATTGATTGATTGATCATGATTGATTGATTGGTTGATTGATTGGTTGATTGTTTAACAATTCTATTTGAATACTTCACTGAAATGACATCTTTTCGTATCTAGGCACAATCGCTGCTGACGTACTTGGGCTTGGCCGGAAACCGTCTGACGTCACTTCCGAATGACACTTTCCGGTTCCTTCCTGCGCTGAAAGAACTACGCATCGAGAACAACTGGCTGACCTCCATTCCAGCAGGGCTCTTCAATAACAGCCCTGCACCTGAAACGGTAGAAATGCTTGTTTAGCGGACGGTCATGCGTAATGATTAGTGCAGAGGCTTCCTTCTTGTGTCGTTAGCGCATGCCAGTCACCACCAGCCAATCACGTCGCGGCCTATGGTCAAGAGGCCGCGTGATTGGCTAGCAACTTCCACAAGGAACAGGAGGGGAAGTTTTTGATTGGCTGGCCAGTAAAACGGAAAGATCGCGGGCAAATACGCCAGGATCGTTGCTTGATATACAAGTTTAGAAGTAATTGAGGCTGGCATGAGAGGATCATTCCACCTGATTTTGTTGAAACTTGAATTATGATTTTAAACGTCATTCAAAATGCTTGAGTTTCGGTAAAGATCAACTAGAAAATAATATTCATCAATTCAAATAAAGCTAGCATTTGGGTTAGAAAGTACCGATGGCATTGTTACTAACAGTTCTGTTCGCTACAAAGCTGCAGCGCAAATTATCCTCCAATTCATCTTCCGATCCGATACCATTAAAGAAACCAAACAAAGCCCAATACATAACATAGATTTAGATACTTTGTTATATAATTTCCGCCTTTATTCTTTCATTAGTTAATAGTCTTTGCTTATGTCTATATACCTTATAACTATACCGTTAGCATTCTCATATCAGAGGAGAGGCCAACAAAAAACCATATAGGTTTCTGGCTTCCCTTTCATGTTTGTTTTTAATGTTATCTTTTTTTTACAATTTGGTGTCTGTATAGATGCGAATAAACAATGATAAACAATTTTTCTTGTAGGTTTACATGCTCAAGAACCCATGGAAGTGCGACTGTGAGTTCCTGATGTCTTACGAGACCCTCCCACCAGCGATCGCCCGGCTGCACCTCTGCATGGCCTGCGCCTCTCCTCAGGAACACCTCGGCCTGCTCGTGTCGTCCCTGACAACAAGTAAGAACTTTATTCAAACTGTAACACAGATAATGAACACATGATTTAAGGGGATGAAATGTGGACATGAAACCAAGTATCCACGTGAGTGTAGATAGTGTTACAGATTATATTCTTGGAAGAATGAAAAGCATGTAACAGAAGACCACTGTCACCAAAGATAGTGCAGGACTGTCCAAGGTTTTTTTTTAATCATCTACCCACTGTTTACTATCCCCTGGTCTACAGTTTTAGTAACATGGTTTTAAGTTATCTAACAACAATTAATGGTTATGCTGCTTATGTTGTATGTCAATTGATAGTAGCTCTTCTAGTTACTAAATGTCATGAAACTCAACGTGTAGTTCTTCCACAGACGTTCAGCAGTTTTGCTACTTGATACAAGTCAACATAGCAAGGTAATTCATTCCAATGGCGTTCTAAAGGTTTGGTTGTGGATTGTTTCAGAATGCACCGAAGGTTTGGGAGAAACTGAAGAGACAAAGAACGACAACGGCTACAAAAAGACTACAGAAAAGAGTATGGTTATGAATACGTCCGGTAAAACGGTCTTTCCCCGCAGAAGGTTTTGCCCATTTTGGCGCCCATTTTGCCGCAGGGGCATCTACTGGCGTCCACCGTACAACACAAACGACGAACAGACCAAGCCGACAATCACAAAGACAAACAAACATGACAGCGAGACTTTGACGAAGTCTTGGCCTCCGCAAAACCAAGGCCAGCCCGCAAAGCGTTTTGAGAACGACGGCAATGCAAGGATGCGGAAAACAGTCAAACCGGCCACACGGCCAAAACCGGACACTCGAAGACTGGTCACTGATAGTGCTGAAGCTGTCTTCAAGCCACATCCTCGTGAAGGGCTTCGGCGATTTTGGGGAACACCCAAACCAGACGTTCCACCAATGGGGTCCCAGAAGACAGGACCGACCGCCAATCATCATACCGATTCATCAGCTACTCGACCAATGAAAAGGCTCAACGTTAAGCTGCATAGGACTGCGACATTCGATACTATTCACCCGAACACCATAGGTACCCCAAATCCCTACTACATCTTCTATTGCTTGTTCATATATTATGTATGTATGTTTGCATGTATGTATGTATGTATATATGTGTGTGTGTGTTTGTGTGTGTGTGTGCTTGTGTTTGTGTGTGTGTTTGTGTGTGTGTGTGCGTGTGTGTGTGTGTGTGTGTGTGTGTGTGTGTGTGTGTGTGTGTGATGTTTCCTGTTTCCTTAAAAATGAACGGAGGTAGAATGGATTTTTCAGTTTCAGTTTATGGTAACAACTTGCATGTAACAAATGTACAAGTCACATGAAATATATTTTGTAGTTTGTAGTCATGTACAGAGCCCAGTATGAAACAGCACGGTCTAGTGAATAAAAAAACACAGCCAAGTGATTTCTTCACAAATGTCTGCTGCAGTGCAATGTGAACCAGTCAGAATTGCCTTGATGAAGGTGACAGATGAGATGGTCGGCTGAATAAATCACTTGGTTGTGTACAAAGAGTCTTTTTATTCAGGGACTTACCAACATGGTGAAACTATTCTGGGAAGCATATGGTCTAGTGCACTAGTGACCAACAGAGGTGAACTCTCCTGCTAATGCCGTGGTTTTCTGGTTTTGTTTTTCAGTAATCATCGTGGTCCTGGTGGCGTTGGTTGGAGTTGCACCACTTTTTGTGGCCCTGCTCAAGATTGTCCGGAGAAAGAAACCGGGTCCGGAGGCATCCGACGTCAACGAAGCGGACAATGATGAGATACAACCATACAGTACCATGTATGTTGACAAGTTCCTCAGCGTGAAATGTTAAGCAGAAACTTTAGACTTAGTTCAAAGGAATGTATACATTTGGCTAGTTCACTATATTCCAGGAGGAGAGACCTGAAAAAAGTGGTCTCGTAGCACACCCTGTATATATGTATGTATGGTTCCACCGGGACCATAGAACATACCTAAATATGCTCAAGAGATATCAAGCTATCATTCTGTGATACTGGGCTAAGTGTATACCAGGTGTGCGACATTTCTCATCTTCTAGGCCTATTATGAGAATCCTCCTGGACTATTAAAGGGAGAGGGTCACTATATTCTATCCCTCCTATATTGAAGGCGACATACTTATACATGTGGCCACATTATATACATCGCCACATTAGCTTTGTCCAAAAGCAAATAAAAGCATACAGATACACAAACACACACACACACACACACACACACACACACACACACACACACACACACACACACATACACACACACATGCATACATATATATGCAGTGTTTAACATGCTATACTATCTTCATTCGCTTTTTGTAAATGGTTCTTATATATAATGTTTTTTTCTTAATCACTGCACGTAGGTACCTATCAAACATTGACTTATCATCGGAATCTCCGTCTACCAAACGACCCAAGCTGGCCACCGCTTACTCGAACCCTGCCGACCACAGGATTGTTCGGCACATATATGTCGACCCCGACTCCACTCAACCTGGGTCAAAGGCAGAACAAGATGGCGACAAGATTGATCTCAAGACCAGCTTGAACATACGTGGTCCAGGAGACGTCTACGAAGATGCCATGCCGGTGACGTTCAAGACAGTTAACACTCAAGATGGCGACCAACAGGCAGAGGTCAACATCCAAGATGGCGACCATAAGGCAGAAGTCAGTATCCAAGATGGCGACCAGATTGATGTCAAGACCAGCTTGAACATTAGTGGTCCAGAAGACGTCTACGAAGATGCCGTGCCGGTGACGTTCAAGACAGCTAACAGTCAAGATGGTGCTCAGGCTGATTTCAAGACCAATTCGACCCTCCATGATCTAGAAGATGGACACGTCTACGAGGATGCTGTGCAGGTGATGCTCAAGACAGGTCGATTCCTGGCCGGAGAGACCGGAGAGCTACTGGACACGCCCAACAAGAAGCCTTCCACCTGCGCTTCGCCTGCCTACCTGAAGCAGGCAACCGGCAGCCCTCAGGCGCAAGCTGCAGATCATCTAAAACAGCCAGGCCATATCACGATCGCCGCTACTCCTACAGGTGGGCCCGCCTGTCTAGCTGCCATTCACGAGGAGACAGATGAGTATGCTGAGATCTGGAACTACATAAGCGTCGACCGACGGGAGAAGGAAGAGAACCGAGAGGCAACCGGTCTCGGGCTGAAGGGAGGACATCATCAGTGGGAGATGGAAGCTAACAAGGACGGACGGCAGCCGAGCAAGCTGAACATCTACGAGAAACCAGAAGACGTGATCGCTAAACTCAACCTGAAGACGTAAAGTCATGAACAGTCTTGAGACTTGAAACATTTTTGGGATGACGTATCACTTGCAGTGCATGTGCATAGCATGGCTTGAATCATTCCTTCTTTTTCATTGCTCCTTATTATACTTCACCACACTTACATGTCACTTTATGTATCATTCTGTTCCATTCCAATAGTGAGCTAGTTGCAAAAGCACATGTACAAATACACAGACTTGAGGAACACGGAATATATATGACAATGATTTTCAATTGATGTTGTAACACTATAATTTCCTTGCAGCCAAGTTTGTAGGTTTTCTTGCGTTGCCTTGTGTGTTCTGCCTATGGTAAAATTTTTTGCCAGACGCCTCGCCGTATACGGTGATCAGATAAGATGGCTGATAGAGTGAATGATTTGTAACCTTGCCGTAGACTGACTCTCCTGGCCAATTATTCCAATAATTCTACGATCCGTACTAGGAAGGCCTGGTGGAGGCTTCCCTTCATCGCCGTATCTATATCTGTGGGATATTTTCTGTCTCTCTTTCCCACCTAGTAAGTCCTAGTAAGTCTTTTGCGTGTGTAGCAAAGAATATTATCGCACTTTAAAGAGAGAGCACAACCAGAAGTTCTTTTGAAATCTTTAAGTTCTTTTTTATGAATCAAATCAAGGAAGTCATAATTCACTCTTATAGCACACAAGAGTTGCAAATCACCGTCTGCTTGATTGGTCACTAGGAATCACGTGATCACTCACAAAGGTGCATCTCATAGCCTGGAATAGAACAAAATATGATTATATACAAGAACAACAGCCGTATATGAGTCAAAGGATCTATACAAGAAGCATTACTTTTTGCATCACATACATTGTAAAGTATTCAATAGCCCTTTAACTGGCTATAGTAATGACCGTGTGTGACAACATTGTTGGCCGAATAACTTAAGATTATTTCCAAATGTTTATTTGAAAATACACACACATGAAGCCCTTGAGTAACTTTCCGTATCACGTGTGCTGTGTTGTTAATTGATCACACCAGTTGTAGACTTAGTAGATTTACTTTGTGACAGAGAATACTGAGATACATTGGTGATACTCATCGCTTATAATCAGTCTCTTGTCGTAGAGGTGAGTGGCGGCAGACTCGTGTGTGTGGCACAGACTACAAGATGTGTATAGTTCACACGAAAAGCATTAAACGTCAGATTTTGACGCAGACTCATAACATTGTATGGATAAATCAGTCCATGTGAATGGCGTACATTTTATGAACCACAAAAGTGGACCATTACATTAATTTCTAATTTAAACTTTCAGGATCGTTAGAACTACAGATAAAACAGCATATAAACAGAAAAGGTACGGATCAATGATCCAGCTTATACTTTGTTCGTTTGAAGTTTTGTTTATTCACGAGAAGCTCAAATCAGTCATGAGGGAGGAGGTAAGGATCAGAAAAAATATAAAGTTAAAGTGACCCGGGCGTCCTGAAAAGACGCATAGGGGCGGCGCCCATCTCCATTTCTATAGCCCTTGGGCCACACACATTTGTGCAAGTTACTACAGCAGGGGGCTGATCCACTGGTCGTGATGTGTGTGTTTAACTACCATACTCTTTCCCAAATGCTGATTGCTAAGCAGAGAAAGCAGTATGTACCATTTTTAAAGTCTTTGGTATGACCCGGCCGGGGTTCGAACTCACGACCTACCGTGTACAAGGCGAACACTACCAACTAGGCCATTGCACCGAGTACAAAATATAACAGATTACATAATTCCAGTGGAGCATGGGATTGTGGGTAAGGTCAGAGGTTGAGGCCCCTCGGAAACAAACAAATCCGCGGCCTAAAAATACAAACTGGTTCTTATAACGGACGCTACATGACAAGTTATTAAAAGCGTTAACCTTGTCTTTGTATTCTGTTGTGTTGTGTTGTGTTGTGTTATGTTGTGAAAAACGCCTAACATTATCAGAAAACGTTTAACCAGTTTAGTTTACATGTAAAAGGGTAGTGAAATAGAATACTTTAAGGTTTTCAGTCGTTTAACGTTTAGAGCATCAAAACCCCCTTCAGTAGCCTTCGGCGTTATCCCCAGCCAACAAAGTACCCAAATTTGGCAGTGTGGGGGTGGTTTTCTAAGATCTTCTCGTAGTGATAAATAGTAAAACAGCAGATTAGGCTCTGTTGGGGTGCATTAAGGAGAGTTCAATAGGACTTCATGCTGACTACGTTTCAATCATTGGATATTCATAGGTCTCTTACGTAAGCTTGTAGACAAATTAAACGTGCTTCCGTATTTCAGTCACTCCCATAGAGCTCGCTGGGGAGAACGCAGGAGGGAAGGTAAGCCCGTTAGCTGTGTCCAAACAAATAGACAGTATTTGAGAATACCTCAACTTTTCATCAACTTATTGTACTAGCAAGTCATTCTGTACATTGTCTGGTCAAAAGTAGTTCTAGATATGTTTTTTTCTTCTACAGCGTAGGGCTTTTAGAGTTCTTAAAAAATGTTGCATAGAATTGATTGTGACCTTTTAGCACTATATATACCTAGGTATCTTGGAATCTTTAGCAGCGTTTGTTTATTCTGGAAAAAGACGTTCATTTTCACTGAATCGGGCGGAAAAACATAATTCACAGCAGACATATGATTGGCCGGTTACTGTTATGTTCGTTGATGTTTTGACATGTAATAGCTTTCTGTTACCAAGGAGGTATCAAGGAGGTTTAAAATCAAACCTCTTTGATTTTAAACCTCCTTGCTGTTAAATACATTTTCGATTGAAAGAATAGAAGGTGCTAGAAAATTCCTCCTCTTTCTAAAGAAATATTTCGTACAACGTTAGTCCATTCTTGTGTCGTGTATCTCAGATTTTGTGCACGCATTCCCAAGTCTTAAACAATAGTCTTACGTGGAGCAGTGATTAAGGATTGCAACGGGGGTGGTGGGATGTTTTTTTGGCGGTCTTTCAAACCACCGTTCAAACGGTAATAATCAGACACGAAAATGCATGGCAAAAGAACAAAAAAGGAGCGTAGCTCTGAAACAAAGAATTGCTGGCTCTCTGTGAAAAAAAAGCTAAATGTATTTTTTGTTCATTCTCCGTGCGCCAGGATGAAGCTAGACGGGGGCAGAATCGCTGCCCTACCGATAGCTCTGTTCCTCCTGCTCGGTGTACTACCGTGGTCCGATGGTCGTCGTGGTGGTCGACGCGGGGGCCGCCACGGCGGTATCCACCATGCAGTCGGAGGCCATCACGGAGGTACGTACCGTTTCCCTTTGTGATAGAATAGCTAAGTGCAGCTAAATAAAGAGTTGACAATGTGGCCTTTTGATTAGGGTTGTTGACTCAGAACCTGGAGGTGCTGAGTTCGGATCCCTGACAAGTCCCGATGTTGTACCCTTGGGAAATGCATGCGCACTTTACACCAATTTTCTCACCTGACTCAGTTGTAAATGAATAGCTAGCTTTGGCTATAGCTAGGGACGTCCCTCGGATAGGACGTTAAATGGAGGTCCCGTGTTTGAGGAGAGCCACAACTCGCGAGCATGTTACAGACCCTCCACACTTATCCAAAGAGTAGGGGTATATTTCCGTGTGGGTGGATCAAGTAAATCAGTCCAGATATGCAGCTTGTACTGTTGAGGAGGTTTATGTAATATAAGCAAACAAGGTGCACTTTTCAGATACAATTTTCGGCCCGGTTAACGTATAGAATAACATTGTAGTATTTACTTTTTTTCTGTTAGGCGAAAATTTACAAGCTACATCAGCGCCCCCACCCCCCACCCCCACACACACACAAAAAAAGTTGTTTGTGTGGCCTTTGAAATACTCATTTTCGAATCAGTCTTAAAGTTGGTACATGGTGGCGACCATGGCAACAATGTATGTCAGGCACCACAACACCCCTACCCAACCCCAAACATGAATATATCCCACCTGATATTTAAGACAACGTTTATTAATACCTCCCTTTTAAAATTTCATTAACCAGGAAAATGCCTTCGGGTAATTGGGGCATCCTACCGAGGAACAGTCTCTGTGACCGAAGCAGGCAAGACGTGTCAACGCTGGGACAACCAGACACCCCATGCACACGACAGGACACCCGCTAACTACCCATCAGCCGGACTGGAGCAGAACTACTGCCGGAATCCTGATGGCAGTACCGGAGTTTGGTGCTACACCACGGATCCCAACAAGAGATGGGACTTTTGTGATATTCAAAGTCAAACCTTCGGTAAGTTCGAATTCTGTAACCCTAAATATGCAAATGAAATTCATTGAACCATAATTGTACAGAGTACAGAGAATGATTTCTTACCATACATGTATCTTACCATACTGAATGGATGTGACGTGTGAAATTGTCTTAGAGGCGACGTGCTAGCGATGACAGATCTGCGCATGCTTAGTCACGTGGGATCAAACCATCCTAAGGACTTTTTGATGTGTCGTTATAGCCACTTTTGAGACAAATCTAAATTACAATAGACTTTACGTAGTATGGGATTAGAATGTGCTTTTACAGTTATTGGTGGAATTTCTAACGTTTAGGCATTCTTAAATATATATTGTTCTATATGTACCATGCTGGAGTTGTCACATGCCATTATGTACTTGAATTTGCGCTTTGAATCTATTTAGATTGTAATACCCGTAAAGAAGATGATAGAATTTCATATAGTTAATTATGAATTGCAAAATATTTGGAACATACTATCAAAAAGTGATGTTCGTATTCTGCAAGTTCCGGACAAAAGTAACAAACCCTCTGCTCAAGAGATATTTTCTGGAATCTCCCGGTTTCTACACTTATTTTTTTTTTGACATCCAATCCTGAGCTTTGTGGTTGCTCTACTACTAGAATAAGAACGCTTGGAAAATACGCTTGGAAAATACTCTCATTGCTTTGGTTTTTTGCATATGTCCTGGCTGTTTTAGATTTACCTGATATTAATTAATATAAACATAAATTTGAAATTTGCCTCCGTTTTTCTTTATGGATCCTTTGCTAAAACAATTCGTTGGTTCTTGAAACATTGAAAGAGTTTCCATTCCTTACAATGATTTTCTAGATACTCAATTCAATGCTGTCCCCCTTGCTTTGATATTTTTTGTGAACGATGTCCTTTACCAGAGTACATAGATCGCTGGAAAAATAGCAGAAATTGGCCAAATAGACAGATGACATGCCAGAGGACTTAGCCGGCCTGGGAGTACAGTTTGCAACCTACTCGCTGGTCTGCTATGTAACTCCTCTGGCATGTTATCTGTCTATTTGGCCAATTTCTGCTATTTTTCAGGGAGCCTATGGAACCTGAATGAGGCTACTGAATGGATATGACGTGTGAAATTGTCTGATAGGCGACGTGCTCGCGATGAAAGAACTGCGCATGTTTAGTCACGTGGGATCAAACCATCCCAATGGCTTTTTGATGTGTCGTTCATTCCACCCCCATGCCATTGAATGGCGACGTTCCTTTGTCGTTTAGCGACTAAAATTAGATGTATACGACCTATGACTTTATTAACATGATTCAGGATGTAACGAACGGTATGATTTCACAGACAACGAAAATACTTTTCTTCGTCATCATGATCAATTTCTCGCAATATGGTTGCCCAATGATAGTCACCTCAGTGAAAAGGATACATTCATACCTTCATACTGTTTATTCATATCATAGATGTTATTGGGATAAGTTTCGGGGAAGGCAGACCAATTTTATCAAAACTATAAAAATATCGCAGAAAAATCAAATGACTACAAATGTTGTTTTTCTAGTGTTTGAAAAGCTCAACGCATGGCTTAGCGCTTCTGTGCACCTCACGTGATCATCATCGACCAATCATACAGCTTGTTTTGATTCGATTGCTAGTTCTAAACAACAGCTTACATACTCTCAATACAAAAGTTAATCAAGCAACTTGCCGAGTTTTTCAAACGGTCAGGCGGTGCAAACAGCACCCGCTGTATTTTGATGATCACAGGTTTATTCAGCAAGCAAACAAATACAGACCTAAGGCTTAATCAACAGGCTTTACAATAAGACATCACATTTACATACACATAAAATATTTCATTGTTACCGCCACAATTACAGAATTCTAGTCAATGCTGTTTAGCAGGGTGACCAAGTATTAAATGGGGCTCTTAATGAACCTTGCTTTAAAAGTCTGTAGCCGGTTACATAAGATCGCCTCACGGCACGGTGGGAACTAGTCTCTGAAGATCGGGGATCTCAGTAGGGAGCGAGCATAACTTTTGCATAGTTCTAGTCGTCGTTGGGTCAGTGGTGTAAGGGAAAGTTCTGTCAGGGCTAAGCTGTAGCAGGTGTAGTTCTGTCCCAGGATGATCTTACAGGCCCTCTTCTGGACTGTCTTTTGCCATTGCTTACCTGTTGTTTCGCAAGAAAATAGTTACTCAAGCAAACAGACCTTTCAGGTAGCATCCACTACCTTTTGTCAGTTTTCTACATCAATGACAGTCACTGACGAAAAATGATTGATGCTACCTGAAACTTCTCACCGTTTTCAAATCCATCCAATTGCTTGAGTAACTATTTTCTTGCGTATCTTAATACCTGGATGTCTAACCTCCATCGACTTATTACTTGTTATATTTTTGTTATGATAGGAAATCGGTTGCGCCCGAACCGAATTCGTGAACACTTCAACCACGAGACCGCTTTTTTCCAACCACATCAAGAATTGCGACGGTTCCCGGATGGCATTCCCCCTTTGACAACCGTTCTCGGACTGGGCCATAACCAAATCTGGAGACTTGGGGCTCGAACCTTGGCAGGTCTACCAAAGTTAGAGGTAGGGTACAGATAGATATTTTCTATTGCATTTCACATTACAAACACATTTCACATTAACCATGGATACAGTGAAAAAGAAAAATACAGTAGAGTGACATGTACAAATTACAAGAAGGTGTAAATATACATGACACTCAGGGCAGGAGTATGTAGCAAAACAAACAAACCATTACATATGTATACCGATGAAAATCACAGAAAAAGCAAGAAGAAAGTCAGTACACAGGGTGTATATATATTCACGTCAAACCCATCTCTTTTAATTATTTTCCTTCTACTTTCAGTCCATTAGACCTATCTATTCTATTCATTTCTACTTCTATGTTTGTATCATGTATGTGTCTATACATGTATTCTTTGGCTTTGTTTTGACATCTAAGACCTTGCATTGAACTCTCACTGGCAAACATACCATACTTAGAATTCCAATAAAGTGCCATCGGTAAAATAGGGGGGGGGGGGTCTTTAAAAACCTTGAGGGGATCTTATCAAAAGATATTTTCTTGATAAGTATGTGTGCGTACGATAGTGAATAGTTGTTCGTCAATTTGCTAAATTTGCAATTTCTCAACTTTATCACAATTGTCCAAGTTTGTGCAATATCGGACTTTGGGCCAAAAGTTCATCTGTATCTTTATCAATTATTTCATTAGGAGCTACACTCAATATTGGTTTAAAAAGTGTATTTTATGTTTATCTAGGATGAAATGTTGGTGGATTTTGTATTCATAACAAAGTTCCAGCTTAATGAAGGAGCTGAAACTTTAATTTCAGGTATTGCTTCTTCCGGAAAACGTGATTGTCTACATCGCACCGAATGTGTTCCGCCATGTCCCCAAACTCAAGAAGCTGAATCTCGCCCGCAACCGACTAACAGATTTCCCCTGGCGACATATGCAGGTACTGCACGGCAACAATCTTTGTTATCTCCATGAAAATGGAGATATAGATAAGTTTTTCTTTTGTGTTTGTGTGTGTGCTTTGTGAGTGTGTGTGTGTGTGTATGTGTGTGTATGTGTGTGTGTGTGCCTATGTGTGTGTGTGTGTATACGTGTGTGTGGGTGTGTGTGTGCGTGGGTGGGTGCCTATGTGTGTCTGTGTGTGTGTGTGTCTATGTGTGTGTGTGTGTGTGTGTGTGTGCCTAAGTGTGTCTTTGTGTGTGTATGCCTGTGTGTGTTTGTGTGTCTATATGTGAGGTCGATTTTGGGCCCACTGGGAGGCATTTGCATATAACTATTGTACTATTCATTTGTATAAGAATAATTCATGGAGATATGACGTCTTAGAACTCTTGTTTCTTTGGTGACACCTCAGGGGCGGAGCCGATATCACAGAACAGTGATCGACTTGAAAATATTATAAAAATCCCATCAGCTAAAAATGATGAGATTTTTACATATGTCACCAGAGTTGAAGATATATCATTATGCGTAAACTATGGGCTGATGTTTTCGTTAAACATCTGTTTTTCTAAGTTTGTAAGCAAATAGAGATTTGTTTTTCTCACATAGCAAACTTACCTTTTAGTATTTCGAACAATGATGTTACTGATTCACATACATTGATTCTTACAAGATAATGGTATTGGTTCAGTCTGGGTGCCATCGCCCCCGCTAGGAGCCCCCGCTTGGGATAGGATGGCACCCAGGCTAGCATAGGTTGGCCTTGTGGTAATAAAGGTGACAGCATGCGTTACCGATGATTCTGTTACCGGGGTATTATCTATGGACTGTTTCAAATGTCCCTAATCTTTGTAACCAGGCACAGTCGTCGCTGATTTACTTGGACTTGGCCGGAAACTCTCTGACGTCACTTCCGGACGACGCCCTCAAGTTTCTCCCCGCCTTGGAGGAACTGAGCCTCAAGAACAACAAGTTGATGTCGATTCCACCAGGGAGTTTTCATGACGTTCCCAATCTTACAACGGTAGATACTGTTTTTTTGTTTCTTTCACGTCTCATGCCAAATATCATGAAGCCGTATATAAGGTTAACGTTGCTAAAAAAACGTTTATTAAGAATATCTTTTACAAATTTAGAACATCTGCACGTATGATCGTGACGTTTAATTGTCAAATGGTACATTTGTAACGTCATGAGGCAAATTTGAAACATTGATATTTGGGACAAGACGTGGACAGATCACCACATAAGAACCTTATATCTCACCAGAATAACTACTAACAACCATTTCATTCCAAAAGTTTATGTTTGTAATTTTTGTTTGTTTCATCAATATTTCAGAAAGAATAAAGAAGGAAAAAGAAAAAAGAGCAATCACGACGTGTTACTTTTTGCATACAATAAAAGGTGTGCTGTGTAAGCCACATCAGAAAAAAATCAGTTCGGGGCAATTACATGACATACTACACAAGCAATACATTCAAAGAAATCAGAGAAAAGTTAAATGATAACTCATAGACACATTGTTGTTTTTTGTGCAGGTGAACATCGACGGGAATCCATGGAAGTGCGACTGTGAGTTCCTGAGGTCCTACAACACCTTCCCACCAGCGATCGCCCGTGTGCAATCTTTCAGGACCTGTTCAGCGGTTGTTGAACGTGGTGAGTACACGGATAAAAACGTCCTGACCTGTGTTGCAAACCTATCAATCAGGCGGTTGAGAACAGGGTTAGGGTTTTTGAATTGAATGGAGTCCAAAGGTTCTGGGCTCGAATCCCTAGCGGACTCCATTGTGCCATTAGGAAAATGCACTCTGAAGCTATTTTCTCACTCTACTCAAGTGAAAATAAGTGTCTAGCTTCGGTTAAGGACGTCTTCTCGAATGGGACGTAAAGCTGGAGGTCCCATATATGAGGAAATTCGTACCTTGAGCACGTTAAGGAGTCCATTCCCACTACATGTACTGAAAAGAGTAGGGTTACCTCCCAGTGTGAGTGGTTCAGATCTTGCAGTCGTCCGGTCTGTGGATTGACGTCTTGAAATGGTGAAAGTTACCTGTTATGTCAATCATTTACACAAATGTGGTAACAATCAATTATTACTGTGTAGCAAGACTATGGCCCAGAGGACTTAACAGGACAGTCTACAATGGCTATGTCGATGCAAAGGGTAAGTTTGAAACATACAATGCCGTGCTAACGTTTCGACTTTCTTTCAGTTTCAGGCTGTGCCGATGGCGCAAAGGGATTTGAGACGGAAAAGAATGCCAACGACAAGAATAAAGAAGAGGGCGAGGTTCAATTCAAGACAAAGCGGCCTAAACTCCCTCTCCGCCAGAAAACGATTAACCCATCTTCACCGAGACCTACCCAACCTGTCGTACCGACTGTCCATTCTACACCCACCGCAGACGACAAGCAGACGACAACTCGGAACGACTATCAGAAGAATCCGAACATTGGCAAAATTCCTTCCCGCGCACCATGGGATGGCGGAATGAACGCAAATCCAATTGCCCGGAATCCCAGCCGTCCCCAACCCGCTACAGAGAAGGTTAGTGGTCCCCCGGCTACTGCAGAAGAGAAGAAAACCATGACGACAACTCAGAACGGCTATCAGAAGAATCCGGACATTGGCAATATCCCTTTCAGCAAACTGGCCACTGGTCTACTGGCTACATCAGAAGAGGAGATGGCCAAGGCTGTGATAACCACGGAAAGCACCAAACGTGACAGCACAAGACCATTCGATGCCAATGCCATCCGGATGTCTCCACTGCCCCAAGATTACAGCCAGCACACTGAGCGTTTTTTGGAAAAGAATCACGGAATCCTTGAACAGAACTTCCCAACAAACCAACTGTCCACCTCTGAATGGCCAAAGCCTGATGCTCGACCAACGGACAACAATCAAGACGTTGGACAAGAATTTTCGGACAAGAATCATGGGACCCTTGAACGGAACGTTCCAACAAACCAAGTGACCACCTCTGAATGGCCAAAGCCTGATGCTCGACCCACGGACACAGAGGCAATTGTTGGACAAGAATCTTTGGAGAAGAATCATGGAACCCTTGAACAGAACGTCCCTACAAGCCAACTGACCACCTCTGGATGGCCAAAGGCTGGAGTTCGACCAACGGATACCGACATGGACTCAGTCCCTGAACCGCAACCAACTCCGTGGCAGCAGCAAGTCCGAGAATTGTCCAAACCAAACGATTCACTTACGGGCTCCCCCAGCTACCCACCAACCAGTACAGTAACTTCGGCTACGCTGACGCTGTCCACCATTTTTCAGTCTCGACCAATGAAAAAGCACTACGTAAAGATGTCCAAGACTGCAACATACGATGCATCTCAACTACAAATCATAGGTACGTTAGATGGCATATAATCATAACGTGTTTTGATTGTTATTGACTTCGCCAAGAAGTCTATGTTTTGATGCTTGTCTGTGTGTCTGTTAGTGAACAGAATAAGTCGAGAACGCCTGGATGGATTGTTGTCGTATTTGGTGTGTTGATGTGTATGTGGGAAATCTCAAGATGATTAGATTTTGGGCGAAGTACTTTGCATAATTAACGAGAAAAGTGTAAAAATGTGTTATATTGCATCATCGGTCTCTGTACCAGGCAGCTGAGGGAGCTCAGGCTGGCAGGCTGGTGACCCTGGGGTCATCTTCCAGAAGGCCTGGCTCCTGCCCTGCTGTCATGTGGAATTAATCTATACATATATATAAAGTCTGTTTCTTAGTTACAACACGCATTTCCCTCCAGAATTCTGTGGTACTCGTGATGGTAGGTCTACTTATTACCTTCATCAAGAAGCTTATTTTTTTATGCTTGTCTGTGTGTCTGTTAGTGAACATGATAAGTCGAGAATGCCTGGATGGATTGTTGTCGTATTTGGTGTGTTGGTGTGTATGTGGAAAATCTCAAGATGATTAGATTTTGGGCGAAGTACTTTGCATAATTAACGAGAAAAGTGTAGAAATGTGTTATATTGTATACTCAGTATGTGTTCTGGCTGCGACGTGTTTGAAGAAGTATTTGATGAATGGTGGATGTAATTTAAATATATATAGATATCAACTATGCAAATGAAGACCTCATTTGCATAATTAATGAGGAAATGCTATAACTCAAGATGGGCTTGATGGATGGTCATGATTTTTGGTATGTAGATAGCTTACGTGATGCTTTGTATGATTGGATGATAATTATGCAAATCAGATTCTTATTTGCATAATTAATGAGGCAATTTTAAAAACCCACTGTGTTCCATGATATGACTATTCAAATATGTGATATTTGTGACCGATGAAGATAGGAGTGTTGATATATAGAAAATATGCAAATGTGGGCCTAATTTGCATAATTAATGAGAAACTACTTAATTCCATACTAGTAAATGATGGACGGCAATTTCATACTTGTGACATTTGGAAGTTGTGTGAATGTGAACACCATTGAATCAATTATGCTAATAAGGACCTCATTTGCATAACTGATAAATGTTAGCATAACATTCTTTGTTAAGCTCATACTTTGGACACCTTATGTTATTTGGGTGAAGACGATCAACCGGTATGATTTATAATTGATGAGAAACACTCCTAATACGTCAGTCATATTTAGGTTAAAATCATTTGGCGAAGGTATGAGGTCGTAGAACTCTTGTTACATGTAAAGTACTCTAAATCTTAGCGTTCTGATTATGATAGGCAACAGATAGTCATGGCAATGATTGCATTGCATTGGTTGTCTTCTAGATGGTTGTTTTTGTCAGATCAGTTGTTTTTGTTAAGCTCCAGTTACATTTATCCGACCATTGCCTCCCAAAACTTCTCCAGACCTTGGTTGGGAGGACGCCGTGAGCAAGATCATCTGTTATTGGGAGTTGGTCGCCGAGTATTCCTACTTAAAAGTAGTCTGCCCCAGCCAACTATGAATTTCAGTTGGAAATTTAAATTTCGCATGCTTAGATCTAGAGGCGATCAGAAGAGCGAACTGGAGCTAGAATAAATAGCATGGACTCCAGGCTACCCCCAAACAAGCGCCGACCATGTTTGGGAATGGTCGGGAGCAAAGTCGTGGGAAGGTCCTTAATGTGTGACAGGGGCTTAGGAAATGTACCGTGATATGTTGGGATGAGGCAAATTAGGCCAAAGAGATTAACGACTCTGATGCTGACATCTTACAATATTTGACTTTGATGTTGTTTCATCAGGGGTGAGCGTGGGGCTTGTGGTGCTGGTTGCAGTTGTATCCTGTGTTGCAGTGGTGCTGAAGGTCGTCCGGTCAAGAAAACCCGAGGCGAGGGCAGCAACGGATGAAGATGATGATGACGAGATACAACCCTATAGCACCCGGTATGACAATATTTCATACCATCACATTTTGGTAAAAGAACTAGAGGGAAGCCACTATGTCGTGTAATGTACTAAAAGGGTACAGTATGTATTATGGATATCTAGATTTTATATTTCTAACTTTGGAGTAGTCTTTCCACGAGAGGTTTGTATCAAGGAGATTCGCTCGACGACGGCATCTGTTTGATGTTTTGAGTTTCCTAATTATTGCAGGTACTTCACAGCTAATGATAAGAAGTCGCCATCTCCACCCAGCCGACGTTCGCAGGCAAATCACTACTACCTTCCTGCCGATCACCACATCGTGCGGCACACATATGTCGACCCAGACTCCCCCGATGTGAGCCGACGTGAAGGAAAGGCCGGCGGAGTCACCCGTAAAGATGGTGTCCAAGCCTATCTCATGAACAAACTGAAACTGCGCGGTCCACGGCCTGGAGAGGGCTACGAAGATGCAGTGCCGGTGCGGGCCAATCACTCTAAGAACCTCCCGGTGACGTCCAAGACAGGCCGACGTCAGATGGAAGGCACCGGAAAGCCTGAAGAAGACTACGAAGATGCGGTACCGGTGTACGCCAAGCCTCACCGCGCTAAAAACCTCCCGGTGACGCCCAGCCCAGGCCGACGCCAGGATGACCGTACCGGAGAGCTTGAAGAAGACTACGAGGATACAGTTCCGGTATACGCCAAGCCTCACCGTTCCAAGAGCCTACCGGTGACGCTCACTACACGTCAAGTGGAAGGCACCGCAGAGCAAGATGACGACTACGAGGATGCAGTACCGGTATACGCCAAGCCTGATCGCTCCAAGAGCCTACCGTTGACGCCCAGACCAGGTCGTCGTCTGGCCGGAGAGCTACCAGACAAGATGCTAGTATACACCAAGCCGAACACGCCGAGCGTGGACAAGGCGTACAGTCTACCCTCCCCATACACCAAGCTTACCCGCCCCAAGAAGCCGACTGACCCACCGAAGAAGCCAGGACATCTCCAGCCTGCCAACCTCTTGGTCATTGATGAGGAGGACCACGAGTATGAAGAGGCCTGGAGCCACGGTCATGCTGCTCAGAGGAAGGAGAAGCAGAACGATCTCGGGCAGAAGGGAGGACGTCGTTGGGAGATGGAAGCCAACCAGGACGGACGGCAGCTCAACAAGCCGAACATCTACGAGAAACCGGAAGTCGTGATTGGCAATATCCTGCTGTCACGCGGAGTGTGAGGAGGGAAATTATGATTTCCGAGCAGATGTAAGGATCCGGCTCATTCTCCATGTTCTACACCTGTTTTATAGCTACTTTGTGGCTAAAAGCTGTAGTATTCCACTTTTTGTAACGGTTAGCCTCGTCATAAAAGTGCATGCATACTAAAATAAAGAGTGCCACATGTTGAAAAAATACGTAAAACAATGAGAAGGAGACGGTGTCCCTCCAAACAATTGCCCCCTAGGGTTTCCTTTAACCTCGAGGGCATAGACGTGCGTCACACTATTCGTGGGGCTTAGCGATTTTTAGGCAGACGTGTTAGGGGATTTTAGAAGAATGGACAGGGCTGTGGAGGATTGCCATAACCATAACCATAACTAACACAACCCTAACCCGAACTTCATGCAAACGCAGTACCTTATCTGATAATTGTTTTGACAAAGCAATCGTTTCGTGCGACACCGTCGGATCCTTAAGCTTACATCTGCCCGAGAATCAGGAAAGGGATCTTTAGTGAAGCCCATGGTGACGTCTGGCTTGGACGGTTCAACAATGTAGAGCCGTCAGTGTCTGATTTATGGTTGTACGGGTGTCATGGCCCTAGGCCTGTTCATTACTAAATCAAATATTTTCATTTGCTGTGCCAATTTTATACTCACGAAGCATTTCTTTAGAAAGAGGATACCAGTTTTTTTGCACGTTTTGGCAGAAACCAGGTATGAAACGCTTGTTTTTTAGCAATGTGGAAGGTTTTGAAATGCGGGTGTCCTTGTAGAACAAAATGATAACCGTCACATGTTTGTGTTTGAGTAACTTTCAATGACAACGCAACGTTGTTGCAAGGAATATGTAGTACTAGAAGTGAACATTTTCAAAACTTTACTAACAAACTACTAGGACTTATAACTCAATCGCAACAATTTGTACGCTTGAAAGCTTTAGCATGACAGATTTTCACTTAACGTTTGCCTTACGATTTTACATTATCAAGTACTACAGGCATACACTGTATAATAACTGTATAATGCGTCGTATAGGCACACTTCTGTTATTGAACGTATGAATGAACTCAGTGTACACTGTGCGACTTCGGCAAGTGTCACTATGTACTCACAAAAAGAAAAAGTCCTTCTAAAAGCAAATAGTACCTAATTATCGTGATTACAATAATTTATTTTACGGCTTTTCAAAAGTATACCTTTTGCGAACCAACATGGCCAATTCCGGACGCACTACCACGTTCAATATGACGTCATTGCCAGACATCAGCCGCCAGATATTGGATCCGAAAGTATGATTTTTAACAGAAACGTTTTTGTTGATTGAATAATACTTTTATTGTTGAATAGCATCATTAAATGTTATATTTTGGTGTCATAATTAACCACTTTAAGGTTCATTTATATATCATAAACTATGTGTAAGCTGAATTATCACATTTGTTGGGTCATCATAAATTTGCGTCTGAATGCTGTTACTGCCTACTGCTGTGTACAAGGCGAGGGTCGCCTGGAGTTCACACCAACTCCGCTGGGTGTCGTACAAAAGACGGCGTCAACAATGGAACAAGCTGATAACTTTTAGTTCATTTTGACCCATTCTGTAGATTTACATGTTTTCGACTTTTTTACTTTTCTTGTGCACTTTGCAGTGCTACAAATGTTGAAACTTGGAAGCTTTCCAGTTTGGGGGGCTTAGCCATGCAAATTCCCGAAGGTGAAATGCTGTGTTCTGCTACTTTACAGAGGTGTATTGCTGGTTGTGAGTGAATGTGTTGTAGTGCCAAGTTTGCCTTTTCCGTGCAGTGTTCATCTCCAAGCAGATGTAAGGATTCGTCTCATTCTCATGAAAAGGCGAAAAGTTGATAATAAAAGATTAATCAATTTGGCAGAAAACAGCCGTAAGCCACCGTGAATGAGCCGGATTCTTACATCTACCTTCGCTGACTACCTACTGTAGGGTCAAAAACTAGGAATAAAAGTACAGTGGAAAATACAATCATCTGACCGGACTCTTTTATTGGATGAACCGTTGATTTTGACGGACAACTGAGAGTAACTACAGAAATCACCTAATTTACATGATATGACTTTAAAATGCTTACTGCTAGATAACTTGCATATGTCACAAATAGGAAATCGCCGTCATTTACCAATGTTTAGTGCAGCCATCACTCAAAAGGTATGCAAACAAGTTTCTTACTAGCATAAACTTTATGAGGGCAGTATCTCCTCCGGAAGTTATGCTGCAGAACCAAGAAAAGCTGTCAGGGGGCTCTACTTCAGGAGTTTTGCTGCTAAAACATGAACACACAGTCATACAAACAAACGCCACCGAAAACATCACCTTGCGGAGTTTGCGTTACACAGACTAGGTGCATGGCACGTGCTTTGCATTGGTGACAACTTTTCATTTTAATGTTTAATCCAGTCAAAAGATCACCTGGATGCTGATGTTGATCAGTCGCGATAACACCCAGCCGGCCAGCTACAAGATTTCGGCGATCGGAAAGACAGAATTTTGAGATTCAACGGTCGTGGTTCCATAAATTGTTTAGATACGTTTACAGTAACGCCGTCTCCCTGTAAGTCATTCAATTTGCTAGCATTGCCCTATTTCATGCTATTATGATTTGTACTGTGTCAACTAGTCCATTCTATTCTAGTCCAGAGTAGGAATCCATGTCAGAGCCTGAAACTATCACCAAAGATACGAGAAAACTAAAAAGTGATGTCAGACCCTCCTCTAGTAAACAAAAGCATGTTGTATTTGTGAGTGTGGTAGTGTTTGTCACTCCAACACGCCGTATACCTTTACCAAGAAGGCTATGTTGTGGCATTGTTTTATCTGTGTAACTGTATTTGTGGTTTAGTAGCACAACTACAAAAGCTATGGATGAATAGATATAAAATCTGGTATGCGGTGAGGTCTTGGCATATCAAAGAAATGGTTCGATTTGAGGCACCCTGACGGTTTTCCTTGGTACTGTAACAGAACTTCCGTTGTTTTGTATCTTGTGTTCCAGACAAGCCATGGGTACGGTATTTTTGGTAGTACATGCAGATAGTTTTTATCAGCCTCTACCAGGCCCCGCGGATGGCTGGAAAAGTAGTAGAAATTGGCCACATAGAGTGAACAGTATGCTAAGGGAGTCCGCTACGGAGAGAGGGTCCAATATGTCATCGCATCTAGAGGCCACAAACTGTAACTTCTATAGCGGAATAACTTCTCTGGCATGTTATCCGTCTATTTGGCAAATTTCTACGATTTTTTCGGCGACCAGTGGAACCTGGTAGAGACTAAGTTTTTATGCTCATTTTTGTTTTGTTCTGTGTTTTTTTTGGGGGGGGGGGGGGTAGCACAAAGGCGTTGTTTAGGATGCATTTATATGATGGCAACATCTGATTGGAGTGTCAACTAAAGGACAAAACATCGCATAGTTTTCTCCCCATGTTTATCGCTTAAGCAGCCATTCCACCCCCTGCGCCTTCTCTCATTTATGTAGATCAGCAAATACTGGTCTTCCCAAATCGTCTTTTGATACCGGAATGAAAGGAGTAATTGCTATGAGCAAATACTTGTCTTAGCTACAAATTGGTGTCTAGCAACTAGATATGGTGCTGTTTCTCCTGCGCTTTGACGTGACTCTTATCATCAGGGGTTCAAGAAAGAAAGAAGGGAAGTGAAAAAAAAATTGAAAAGAGAGCAAGAATGAAAGGAATAGGGAAGGAAAAGAATAAGAAGAAAAGAAAGGTAAGAGATAGAAAGAGAAACAAGGAGAGGAACAAGGGGAGGAACAAAATTGGAAGCAAGAATGAAAAACGCAAATAGAATGACCATAGGAATGAGCATATTCTCTTAAACATTGTGCAAGAAAATGAATTTGATAGCTCATATAGAACCATGTGGACAAGATAAACAAATGCAGACAAAATGGACAGTCTTGATCGGCTGAGGCACCTTTGAGAATAGACACTATGTGGTGGAATTTCTTTGGAAGGAGACACAGACAAACTAACGTTACGTACACAACCGTGGCACTGTTGGGTAGCGACATTTTTCGGTCCTTGCTGCTCTCCACGATATCACCGACTATTGTACCAACCTAATCATGAAACGTTCGTCAATCACTCCGTAGATACAGTCTGACAAACACACGTATTGTACACCAGAGACGTGTATCTGTGCTCAGATCTACACACGACCCACACGGCGCCTCCTTCTACACCAATTAGGGCTGGCATGTAAACAGATTTGGCCCGCTAATCGTCTTAAGATATGAGGAGAAGAAGGGTCTTCTTTAAGAGCTATTGTCATGAAAAGACGCACAAGGGATCTCCATACAAAGGTCTGCCGTGCGGTAATAGTGGGCTGATCTTTTGTGTTTTGGCAGAGCTCTGAAGTGGAGTTAACTATTGGTGATAATGTTGTGAAGAGATATATGGGTCAGACCAAGTCATACTTTGGAAAGAAAGGTGAGCGTCGTGACTAAGGCCGGCCTAAACACACATGCTTCTTACAAGTAGGACTCAAAATCTTAATTAAAGATGAAAAATACGTTGCTGTAAAGCTATGGACAATGCGCTTTCTACATGAAATGGTGTAAGGGTGAAGGTTCGAATCTCTATTTCACACAAAAAATAAACGGGCAACTGTCTGTGAAAGGTGATCTTGTGGTTAGGGTTGTTGACCTAGAATCTAGAGGTTCTGGGTTCAAATCCCTAGCAGGTCCCAATGTCGTGCCCTTGGGAAAGGCACCCAACATCTATTCCCTACCTCTACTCAGGTGAAAATGAGTATCGAGAGCTTCGGTTAGGGACGTCCTCTGGGATGGGAGGTGAAGCCGGAGGTCCCGTATTTGAGGAGAGCCACACATCGAGTACGTTAAAGAACCCATCACACTTATCGAAAAGAGTATGGTTCCGTCCCGGTGTGGGCGGATCAAACCTTACATTCTGGTGCATGTTCCTCAGCTTGTAATGACTGTACAGAACTGGTGCGGTACGCCCAAAGGCAGTTTACCGGTTATACAGAACAAACAAAAACTGTGCCTTGAAGTGGCGCCAAATTTCAGGGCTTATCATAAAGCGAGGTGATTATCGATATAACCTCTACAGCGGATTTGATTAAAGGTCGCTAATTAAACATGGATGTTGTTTAATTACCCTTTAATTGGCGAGAGAACGGGGCAATTGTAAGGGTTATCAGAACAACCGTGGTTAGCAACCGCCAAAGTTTACCGCATACACATATATAATCGTCGTTATTCTACACTTTATCTTACATATCTCACGGCTTCGGACAAGATGGCGGGGACCCACATACTTCGAGCAGAAGCTTGGCAGCTTGGCATGGAAGGTCGATGCAGCTTTCTTTTTGACATGTTGAGTTATACCTTTGTTATATGCAAAATTCAAAAGTTACTCGAGCACCTGGATAAGTCTGGTAAATGGTCAGACGTTTCAGGTGACATCCGCTATAATTCGTCAATTACCGAGTCAATCTTTGGGAAAAAAAACCCAAAAAAAACATTCCTCCCCTTTGACTGACGAAAGACAGTGAATGCTATCTTACACCGTTGCTTGAGTAACTTTTGCATTGTGATGTTATATTTTACATCACATGTGTGATCATTTGTTCATTGCCCACTGGGCCCACTGGGCATGAATAGAAGATTATTATTATCATGGTTATTATCATAATTACCTGGATGTCGAATCTACATCGAAGATAATTTTTTTGATTGTGTTAACATGTAATGTTTTAGCGTACAGCCAGCTTTTAGTAAAGACAACCACTGCTTGAGAACGTAATAAGTGGAAACTTTTTGTAACGACACAATCTTTGGGGGTGTCAACAATATTACGATTTGACAGTCAATTCTAATGTACAAAACGTAACAATTTTTATTTTCTATTTTTCATTCAAACCTGCAAGAACATAACACAACACATTTACAGTTTCACAAATACACATACAGTTACACATTGTTACAGGGGCCATTCCCACTGGCTTTCTTGGGTATGGTGTGCTCCCTATAGCTAGTTACATGTTGTTACAGACACGTTACAAATATACTTATCTGCATCTGCTTGGAGATTGGGTAGCGACTTTTTTTTACTCAAGCTTACATACACAATACATAAAAATGCATGGAAAATTTGAAATAATTGTAGTTTTGATTGACATTACAGCGATGGTTTTAAATATTGCAATTGTGTATCTATTTCTATGATGTTCTTAAGTCGGTTTCTAAAGAGCGCAAAATTTTGTTTGACATTTTGAACAAAACATACATGTATATATACACAGTACTTAGCAATAGGAATACAATGTGCAAGTGTGGTAACAGGGTGAGAACCTTCAATTATACCATATATGATTATCTTTTCATTTAGAACCAGGCCCTGTTTGGTACAACGTTTCCCCCAGATTAGGTAGCGACTATCCGTGGGGGCAGAAGGTTATGTACGGTGAGGGTGGTCTACCCCACCGCACGCGCCTTACCCATCACATTTGTATAAGAAACGGTCTTTAGGCCCGCTGATGACAACTTTATTACTCCTTTGTCATGTACGTAAGCTGCCCCACGGAGAGACACGCGTGCGCCATGTTGTACCCCCCTCCTCTTCCTCATCTCCAAGCAGATGTAAAAGCAGTCATCCTCAGTCGAGGTGAAGCAACTTAGGTGATGCTTTTTTTCAAGTAGTTACGGAGCACATGTTTTGTTTTAACTAAGCACCTTCCTCGATAAGTGTGCTGGGTTCTTTTAAGTGCAGAGGTTTGACGCTTGAGGCTTACGTGTAAAGCTCCCCAATACACGGGTCCGCCGGCTATACGTTCCCCTCCGAAATGACAATGCGACTTTTTCCAGTCGTGTCCAGACCAGACCCAAACTCGGGCCGCTGGTTCAACGGAATTTTTCAAAGGGAGAAGCGATAGTTTCAGAAACCTCTTCAGAGAGATTAACAGTTGCGGAAACCGGGAGATCAAAAAACGTTACGATGTTACCTCTTTACATCTGCTTGGAGATCCCCGCCCCTCCCAATCTGCTCGTAACCACCTGCCGTATTGGTCCTATTTACCGTTGATTACCACTCGTTCCCAGGGGCGTCCCTCAATTTATGGTCCGTAAAAACCTCGCCATTGTCACAACTCCTCGTCTAATTTGCTCATTTCATTTGGCCACGAGACTTTATGTACGTCGTTTTGCGTAACAATATACCTTCGACCCTTCGACGTACCGTCTAATAGCCTTGATTGGCTTTTGTTCAAAATTGATTGGAAGTTTTACGCTAATTTAATGGATCATTTGTGGAAGAAATAATCAGTTCTTTCCCCCGTTTGACGACTCTATAGCCTCTTCGTGTGCAGCTGACGGGTTTTAATTCCATTCTTATGGTATTTTCCGGCTACTCAATTGACAAGATTTGGACCGGCCACATGCCAGCTTGTGTATGTATCCGTGAAATTAGCGTTTAAATCGGATTTTTATTCTCTCAAGTCCCATTTTGTTATTGTGGCTGAAGTATAGCTGCCCTGAATATGTACATATTTTACTACAAAAGGAAATCTGTCGTTTATCCTCTGTAAATGGTGCTCGAAGAAAGTCTGACTCGGTCCTCTTCAACTCAAAAGGTCACGGTATTATTTTTTCACCGAAATGCCATCATTATACACTAGAACTCACTCATATCGTAAACTGTAGAGTTTATTAAGTTCTCATACATTCTGACACATATATCAAGTATTACATACTTGCTACAATTTTAGATCTATCTGTATTTGTTTCCCTATATCTTCGTCCATCGACAATCGTTCATACGTTTCTAAATACACTATGAATGTGATTAAAATTTCATGCAAACGACGCAACTGCTGAAAGCACCGAGCGACGAATTGTTGATTAGTTGTCAAGCTAATTTAGCTGCTCTCAAATGAACATCTGGTCCCATGGACCATGGCTGCCGGTGGTTTGGACGCGGGCACCCCTCCCCTTGGGCTCTCTTTTCCACTGATGCGGCGTTTGCTAAGCGACCCTTCAGCGACCAAAAATCTCATAACAAGCATTTCAAACGATTTTCATTGATAAAGAAGTGTATTTGCAATTTTTCCTTGGAAATCATATCATACATTAGTGGTAATATCAGATTCGGAGTTTACAAATGCTTTGTACCGTACGTGGACTGTTACCAGTGAGTTTCATGATTCAAAGAGTTAACGACTCGCTAGACTTTGAATTCCAGACACATATCTGAAACCAAGGAGTAGTCCTATTGTTTTCTTCGTGAAAATATAGATCGAACTGTTTTGCTAATAATTCTGTAACATTATAGAGTTTGTATCCTTACTGTAATCTCCAAGCAGATCTAACGGTTGCAAAGACCCAACCCAAGTTGCAATGAAAACTCCTTTTGCCAGTTGGATACGGTCCTTGCAACCGTAAGATCTTATTGGAGATTATCCTTACTGTAGCCTCCTGTGCAGACCTCCTGTGTAACTACACCGGCGGTTTTCTATGACTAACCCAGTTGGCGTGACATAGAAGAACATACGAGCGATCAGAAAACAGCGCAAATCAGCCCAAGAAAGCCTTGAAAACAACCAGCCACTCAGAGTGTCTAAGCAGGAGGCAGGTCCCGTACAATCTACAACACATTAGAGTTCGTATCAATACTGCAAAAGCAATTTTTTACCATGACGTTTTCATATTTCAGTTACATCATTCTATAATTGCCCGGAAAACAGTACTTATGTCGTATATTAAAAACCTTCTAGAGCAAATAAACTCTACACCACCCTGACGCTGTCTAAATAGCCGCGTGTTGCACTCGCCACTTTGAGTCATCTGCAGTTTACCCAATTAATTAGCTCAATGCGAATATTAATTGAGTTTGATTGAGCTAATTGGACGAGTAAATACAACAGTCCCTTGGGGAAAAATGGCAGACGGCAAAAATGGCTTCATTTAGTGGTAAAGCTGAGAGCTAGAGAGAGAAAGAGAAAGATAGCTTTCCCGCGAGTTAATTCATCTTTACTTTTTCACTCAGCAAAGCTAACTCAGCACACTCATAACTAATCTATAAGCAGATGTATCTACTAACATGCATGATTCCGCCACGCTGAAAAGATACGTCCAACCAGATCTC
This sequence comes from Branchiostoma lanceolatum, assembly GCF_035083965.1. Lineage (NCBI taxonomy): Eukaryota > Metazoa > Chordata > Leptocardii > Amphioxiformes > Branchiostomatidae > Branchiostoma > Branchiostoma lanceolatum. Next base: position 12,578,051 of record NC_089733.1, on the reverse strand, counting down.
CACCCCAACGTCCCTCAGTATAATGCACTTCTGTATATCTAAACTGTGCATGCCTGGGGGTGCTGCACTAGAAATCTCTCAAACACGCTGTTTTCAAAGTGGCGGATTTATGTAACCCGGTGGATTAATGTTATTGGAGGTTTGCAGTTGGGCGTTTTGTATATTTTTCTACATATGCCCAGTCGGGAAAAACTGCGCACCTCCAGAAAAAAAATACTTTCCAAGCAGAAGTTAGGCTCCAGCTTGTTTGTTTTTTACGTCTTTTATGCGTTTTTTCAGGCTCTGTATCTTGTCAGGTTTAATTTACGTCCGCCGGCTAGTTTAGCTGACAAAAACGCTTTAAGTACGCCAAAACACAAGCCGAAGCTCACCTTCTGCTTGGAGAGTAATAAAAACGTACAACACACCGCCAAATACGCTCAAAACAAGCCCAACTGCTGCATCTGCTTGGAGAGATTAGTGAAGACACGAACACACACGCTTCTTACAGACAGGAAACTCTTTGTTGAAACAGGAAACACACTAACTCATTACTTTGTTGCACAGTGTCTTCATAATCTGCGGTGTGAGTGCGGGCATTGTCACTGATTGCGCACACCTGCACTGAGCGGTGTCCGGAGCGCTCACCACGATAGAGAAATGCGCGCATGTAACTATTTGTTTTTGATTTAGGAAGGCTGAAATTGCGTCCCACCTGTGAAACTATACCAGTGAGTGAAGCTTGTGACTCAGTCCCAACAATGCGAGATTTGTGCTGTATTTGGTAAATTCAGGTGTTATGTGTGGCAAGTACCAAGCAGACCATCATCCCTTACAAAGGCCTATTCAGTGTTTTGCAGATCTAGTTTTTTTCCCTTCCTCCTATCTCTAAACCGTTTCCCGTTTTGTACCCATTAGGAAAAAGCAAACTGATATACATGTAACAAAATACATGTAAATATGATATACATGTAACAAAAGCTACGAAGCACACAGAGGCCTAATGTTAATTGCAGTGACGATCTCGAGTTTTGTCTTAAATATATCAATTTTCTTTTCACAACAGTTGTTCGTCTACAATTTTGATCTGATTACGTCAAGATTTTTTTCTTCTGCCAAAAGGTTTTGTAGTGACCATTAATGTTTAAAAATGCAGAAGAAACACACTTTTCAACCAGTTATGTCTTCAGGCTATTGACTGTGACTGTATGTGGACGACAAAATACACTAAACAAGCTGTAAAACATTTTCAACACTACCCAACAATACGATAAAACGCTGAAACGACAAAACAATCCTTTCTGCAAACGCCAATGAAATATACTGCCCCACGGACTGCTATGGATTTTCATGACAAATTAGTACAAAGTTTGTTTACGTTTCTGTTGTCAACAGGATTTAAACGTCCCCTAAACAGTGTTTACGCGTGATATAAGAGTCGCTGAAAGTAATTAAGGTTTGGTGCATGTACGAGCCATTTAGAGTGTGCTGTTGCTGTTTATATAGTTTTGGAGAATGCATATACAGCAGCAGCTTGATAGCAAGGCATACCACAGCCTCGCAGACGTTCCTCTTGGAGTTTTGTTGTTTTGAGGCTTACGAAAATTATACATCGAATCGCTACTTTTTACTAATCTGGCTTCCTCTACTTCTATGGATATTTTGGTACCCCGATGTAAAGTAGCAGTGTTTTTCAATCGCTTTTATTTTTCATTAACAGCACGGAGAAATATGAAGTCCCTGAAAATAAGAACAGCAATAAGGTAGGCCTGGCCTTCCCATCTGTCCGCATGTATGAGTACGGTGTGTGGTTGCTATGACAACAGTCGTGTGCGCAGACGATACTTGAGGAGTAACCCCAAACAACGAGGCGATCGTCGCACAACATGACACAAATCTCCTCACACATGCCACAAGGAAGCCTTTAGAGGGCTCACGAATCGCCACTTAGTGAGATATACACTCTTTTGTAACGATTTATGAGTGGCAGGGGGCGGCTAACCGCAGAGCATGCCCTATCACGGCCCATCTCGTTTTTCTGATCCCCATCTGACGTCATAGTTTAGACAGGTGCGCGGGACGTGCGAGATCCGGACAAAAATGGCGGACGCGGGTCGAGCGAGATTATCGTCCCACAGGCGTGGCGTCGTATCCAAGGCGCCGAATAATTGTTCTCGTTTCTTGTGAAAAGGCGGACGACAATTTGTTTTTACCACACTTTGTTTTGATGAATATATGGCGTTTATATCATTTTCATCGGTATGCTTGGATCGTGTGAACAATTTACGGAAAGATTTACAGGTTTGATAGATCTATTACTTAAAGTATGAAAACATTCATGAATTGGATTATAAAACTGTTTCATTTTGCTTATTAGAAATTATTCGCCGGTGTATATCATCTAGGGGTGATTAATCTCTGCATACTTAATTTATTATTCATTATTGATGCTGAGTGGAATGTCAGTATAGCCTTTTCCACACGCCAAAACAAGTAGCAATACATATGGGGGAAGACAATTTGTTATTTCGCCTTTTTAAAGATCTTATAGAGTTTTATACTATTTAAGAACAATTTAAACATTTCATTTCTATCCTCACGTATCCAAGTTTTTATATCGTTTGCATGTGCAGAAACCACAAAATCCGGAAGATACGTATACGGTATACATTTGAATGTGATCCAGAAGTAAAACTCCGTCACGTTAGTATCTTATGATTGGGGCAAGTACTAAGCGTTATAGTGCCCAGTTGTTTTGTTATGCATCAAAAGCTACACATGTTTAAACGCATACTTATAATTTCTCGTAGACTTCTTCAGTGAACATGATAACAAGCACTTGTCAGTCTGAAACAGAAAGACAAAATTCAACCGCTTGTAAGTTATTGAATCCTTGCATTTCTTGTATCTTGTTGCTGAAAATACAGAACAGTTTTGTTAATCAATTTTTAGAACACGCTTTTCTTTTACATCTTCGTATCCTCGGTGTTACAGCGACTATAGTTACAGCACCACTTGACTTAAAGTTTATGTACATTTAGATTTTGCAAACTACCAAATGTCTTTTCGAATCGAGAATGACCGTTTTAACTTATGAATGTTATGATACACATGTACATATACACTTACATCTACCAGTATGGCATTAAATGTAACTGTTTTAAACAATTCCTCTGATAGCATACGGGGAAACGGATGGATTTAGGAAAAACTATATGATATAAAAGAACGACTGTTTTGAAATCATTTACATAGCACTAAATCTCTTTGAACGTATACGGAGAAGGAACTTAGAAAGAGGAAACGTTACATTTACATTTGCGCCGGAATTGTTTCGCTTCCCTCATTGCCATTTTTTGGGGGGAGGGCGGGAAGCGCACTGTACTATGATAATCTTCTCGTTCCTGCCTATCTATGATAGTAGGGAGAAATACACATTCAAGAAGTAATGACTTATCACAATCGTATACAGATCGCAGACGAATTTTTGGCAGGTAAGGACCCGTTCACAATCGTCGTGCGATAGCTTTACAGCAGAGAAGTAGTCTAGGAACAGTCGTGGATACATCGTACAAACTCCCGCTGTCATGTACAGAAAAGTTTGGCGTATGTACTTGTCAACGGTTGGTTCTGTCATTGCACTGAGGTTTCAATCAGATACAAACTCCTTGGTCATAACTGCGCTGAAAAATCCGACGCCAAAAATATGACCATACAACAAGCATATGTAAAGCATTGCAAGGACATCAGAATATTAATGTGGAAAAATACCATACGCTCGTCCAATCTAACCATCATTCATAGAAGAGAAAAATTCACTGTTGTCATTAGACTTTAAATTTTCATATCTTAACCAGTATAAGTTCAGTGCGTTGTTGTGGTATGCCCATCTTTCATGCTCGTTCTATATTCCGGACAGCTTCCTCTAGCCGCCATGTTGTTTTTCACTCCCTTGTTTTTGGTTTTTGAAAAGCGCCCATCAGCGTATGGCTGGCCCAAACTGGTTTGACAGCGATCTACATTCTACAAACACATCTTATATTCTCGACGAGTAAGAACATGCGATTGTGAGGCTTGAGAATTCTTTATTCTAAGTAAAAATTGTATTACAAATATACACATTATATGTGCATTTTGAACGCTACATTTTACATATTACAGCGGGTGTGGTTGATATCACTTTAATTATGTAACTGGTTTGTATATTTCTTTTGGAATTTGCAAGAATTTGGAGCAATTGGATTTGAAAGAAACGCTAAAATGAGATATACAAAAAAAGGCCGTCATACCTGCATCCTTCGGTTCCTCTGCATAATGGTCCCCCTGCTTGTTACCGAATCTGACATTTGATTTTGGTGGCGAAATTTGACATAGCTAAATCGGTTATGCGCGACAATTTTCATAACATTTAGTCTAATATAGTATTTAGAAAGCTGTTGTTTAAAGTACTGAATGACTTGCATTGCAACTGAATAGTTTTGAATGCAGCAACAAAACGTTAATGTATTTCACAAAAAACATTTTTTTTTCTGTCTTAGTGTCTACCAAAAACTTTGAATAACACGTTCTATATTTTTGCTAGGTTGTGTGGAAAAGGAAATATCTACACGTGTCCATGCACACAATGTAAAAGATTAGTAAAGCCATTGATATAGCAATGACAAATATTTGTTACATAAGTGTCAAAAGCGTAGGTGTACGGTTACATATAAAGGTGAGTGGAATAGATACTTGTGCGGCATGCGAGACCCGCGCATATGTATTTAACGTTTTTTTTCACTATATCTATGTTGACTTCTTACATAGAGTTATTCTAATTAAATTACAAAACTGAGTAGATCAGAGATGACAATTTTGTTGTCCATTCGTTACGCCTGTTACAGCATTTGTGTGGATTTAAGTTAAACATTTTGCAGCCGTTTCCGTCAGTTCAACGAAAATAGCACTTGCTGTGTTCTGTGCCATGTTTTATTCTGTTACGTTGTACAGTATCACAAACAAGCATGTCGGGACAAAATTGAATTCTATACACTCTCAGACAGGAATTTCGACCCTTCAAACAAAATAAGTGATGTCCAACACTATTGGCTAGAACTTAGCCATTTTTGCTGAAATTTGCTGATTCGAATTTGTAAGGAGACTAGTATATATACGCGTCCGGAAGGTAGTGATCCAGGCCATGTAAAATAACAGAAATACCTCCTTTGCGATTTATAGAAATGGAGATTATATGCGTTTACATTTTACCGAATCATCCCGGGCTAAAACTACGGGCCCTACGCATGGCTTGCTAAGGCTAATAACGTCCTAAAACATACCATATTGCTGCGGATGTGCCTTTTGCTCTGGAAATCTTGTGACTTAACTGTCTTTCGCGCGGTAACGTAACACTGGAACGCGTACAGATATGGTTTTATCCCTGTCCTCTCGGTAAAATTTACTATTTTTCCATGGTTCACCTTGAAAAGTGCTACATCGACGACGCCTATAGCTAGAAGTCTCTAAAACAACACATATGCTGTGAAATTGTATAAAAGATTTCGTTCCCAATGGTTAACTTGTATGTCCCTTGGTCCCGTAGGGCAAAATCCTCTATAATTTGCATACCAAGATTTGGATGAAAAAACACATTTTTGACCCCAAAAGAAATTAGCGTCTTTAGTTCATGTCAAATTATTCATGGTAACCGGTGACTTTCAGCCAATCGCTGTTTATTTTGGGTCCGTGCGACCAATCAAAGGGCTCGTGTGACATCGGTAAACAAACAAGAGTACCGGGTACAAAGGGGGGTCTCCGTTTTATAAAGTCCACTGCACGGCCGTAGTGTTGTTAGATCTCTTCATTCAAACCTAGCCAGAACCGACGAAGAGAAGTTATTTTTCCTGGAGAAAAGACGGACCTCTCAACATGATGACAGAAAGTATTAAGTCGTTCCGTATCGACGACCTCCTCGCATCGGACCGGCGCAAGTTGCAGCGCTCCTCGGGGCTGGGCGTGTGGAGCCCCCGCCAGCGAAGCCCTACCGCCTCGGAGCCTAGTCCACGGAGTGGACCCGACACTCCCCCCGTCTCACCCCTAGCGGAGGAGAGTTCCAAGATGTCCCCGCCGTCTAGCTTCGTCCCGAGACCGGGGCTACTTCACCTCCACCCGTCAGCCGGCCTTCCCCTCCACCCGCACCCGGCGTACAGTCAGCACCATTTCCCGCTAACGTCTAACGGGGCGCACCACTTCGGCTTCGCGGGCTTCCACCCTCATCACCCCGACCATCTCAAAACCGCCATGCCGTTCGAGTGGGTCCGAGCTGCGGGAATGATCATGCCCAGAATGGATTACGGAGGTAAATTTACGAAACTTTCTTTTTGATTTTTTGATAAATTCTTTCTAAAAGATAAAACATAATCCTCCTAATTAAAGGGTTCATTTTGATATTTGGATATTTCGAGTTGGCTACGATACTACGTGAAAATATCTGATTTTCTTTGAATTATATATCAAAAGCCTGCATTGACAGTGCATATTGATATGTTGAAGTGTCCGTGTATTTTGTAGTCATCAGAGAGTTTAACATTTTACAAATAAGCTAAATCTGATGAAGCGGAAATACATATGTATTGTAGATTGCTTTTAGGATAACCGTTATGTTTTAGGATAAGCTTAATAGGATAATCGTAGTAGAGCTTAAAAGTGATGTATTACGGTGAATCCTCTTTTCGAATTTTCCACGAGTTTCGTAATTTAGACACCAATGACATCTTACTCCAAAAGATTCAGCCAGTTTAACAGAAGCCGAAGGAAACGTTAAATATAGTTTTCAAAAGCCTGAATCGTTACAAAGGAATCGAGACGTTCTTCTAAAGTGATACATCCATTCAAGGGTAAGAAATTACAATAACAAGGTTTGTGGAGGAAGTCTTCAATGGTGGTCTATTTCCACATAGTAGCCGACCACACTCCGAGCGTGAAAAACCGGCCTTTGCGCCTGAAACGACCGCATAATGAACATTTTATTGGCGACTATTGTCAAAAGAAGTCGTCCTTTTCAGGAATAGAATTGGCGTGAAAATTGGAAATTTTCCGTTTCTCTACGCTACAAAAATCAATTTGCATCTCCTTTTTCTTAACAGCAATTTAAGTATTTTGAAGCAGTATCTCTTACTTTAAATTTCCGTACTAGATAGAAAAGGTCTTGCACAATACTTTTGCAAGTTCTAAAGCAATGTTCTCACTTACATTTCGCAAAAGTCATTTAAAAAAAACAGTTTCCTTTTCCTGATGGTGAATATTGAAAGGTCATGATGTCCACAAATTCCACAATGTCTTGTGAACGGACAGTTCCGTTAAAGCCAGGTGGCACAGATTGCTTGAAGACAGCGTGTTCCTTATATCCGATTGTAGCATACTTGGAGGGAAAACACGTCATCAGTAATGACACTCCCAAGTCCCGCAAAGCCTTTCTCAAACAACCAGATTCCCTGAAAAAATGCGGCCGTGCGGTACAAGGGATTACCACTATTTAGCGACCCGCTCGCGCTGTTTACACCTATCGCACACCTGACTTCGCACCTGCGTGAGCACAATAAATCACCTCACCTTTTGAGTGGCGTGTTTTAAAAGGTGGACTTTGACGGGGAATCGCTTTCTAATAGCCGACAGATCCCGCCATTTCCGAAGATGGTGTCGAAGAATGCCGAAGTAAGGTTTAATGTGTAACCGTTTAGAACGCGCAGACATAGGTGAGGGGTGACTGTTCTTGTTGGATCAGGTGCGTGGATGGAGTAGGTGTATGTTATGTAGAGGTAAACAAGTCGACAACACATAGCACCGTGTTTTGTGGCGCATTAAACACGGACAATACCATAGGTGTAGGCGGACATCTGACTTTAACAATACAAAATTAACTCTGCCAAACATGCCATTTTAGATAGAGCCTCCCTTGAAAAATAAGGTTTCTCGCAACAATAGTATCAGTCTGTCAGAGAGCTCTCCCACCAATTTACAGCTTGTGTTTTTATAGGTTAAACAAACAATACTGGCTATGTTATTGCCAACGCTTTATAACTCTAATTTGCACAGTTTGTATCTTTGCACTATAGTCATTTCCAGAATCTAGAGCTCGCTATGGACATATCCGTAAAAAAAATTTAAGGTGTTTTTCTCACAAACTCTTTCAAGATTGGTTTTTAACCAATTTTTTCAATGTTATCACTTCAATGCTCCAAAATCTATAATAGAAAAAAATGCAAGAAAAATTGTTTAAAAGATGAAAGGAATGTTTTCAAACTAAGTAAAAAAGAAAGGAGGGCAAAGAACTTTCTATAAGGTGAAGGATTACATGGTATCGCCATCGGAAGTCGACATTCAGACGGCACAAAAGACTCGATGAACCGGCATAATCCACCACCACAAAGCCCCCAAAGGAAGGCTCGCCTAAATTAATTTCATATTGAGAGCGGCTTGTCTTCAGAAACAGGCTTATGGTCCACCATGCGATTCTGACCGGTGAAAATATTTCAGAAAAGTCTGTTTGGGAAGAGGCGAATTTTAGGACAGATTAACATCATATAATCTCATTTTTTGCATCTGAACCCAAAGATTGACCCTTATCGCGCGATCTACTGTGGATAAACCAAGAAAAGAACTTAACAGACTTTTTGAAAATTCAGTTCACGAAGTTTTTAATAATTCCCGACACGTTTTATAACAACAGATGTGTATGAGATGTGTATTCCAGCCAAACTATAAAGACACGCGGTTAGAATTTCAGATGTATTTCACACCAAAAAGCAGGGGTCATTCGAAAGAAAAGGAATCATTTATCGTCCGACTGTACCTGTTTTGTTCGGATTCTTTTGAAAGCAAGTCAAATTAGCCATTTCTTTGTGCCGGGGACCATTTGTATCACTTTAGCGTCGGTTCAGCGCAGGCTAATTGAAACGGCAACTGTCGCATGCGCGTGGCGAACAAAGACTTCAAACGACGAAAGTTGCAACAGTTTTGATTGTCCAACAATGGAGAACGGTTTGCATAGCTGATAAAATCACATCTGCATCAAAAGAGGTGGAAATGGCCCCCTCCCGACCGGAGTAGTTGTGATTATAATCTTTCCTGTCACCTTTTTAATGAGTTCAGTACAGATTTAATGGGTTTTACGCACCTCGTTGGATCACGCGGTGCAAAACGACCCGTGAAATTTGCGTTAGAGGGGGGTATGAGAAATGTCTATATACCAGGAAAATACAAAACACGTTTTTTAAACGTCATGATTTTCTTAAAAAATACAATCATCAAGAATATGAACTAGAAAAGTAAGGAAATAGAGCCAATCGGATTTGAGATAAGTGAAAAAAGAGGGCATTTTCGTGTGTGGCCAATTCATGACCATGTATTTGTCATTTTAATCATTTTACACATTCGGCTATTACCGTTATCCCATCTGTACGTTCCCATAGCTGACAAATTCGCCACTTTTCCTAACTTACCGTGAAATCTGCGGATAATCACTAGAATTAACAATTTTCCGCCACTTACAGAAAATCTGGTATTATTTTCAAATGCTGAAAAGGTTCTTACAAAGAAATCCACTGGTCGGCTTATATTAGAACTTTTTCGTGCACAAAAGTATTACTATTATATTCATAACTTTGTCAAGCCAACAATATAGTAGTTTGCGCATACGTTTCCATGCGTGCTAGCCAGGCCAAACTCTACTGGTCACGTCCTTTTATTGTCAAATGCTGAGTCGGTTTATTTTCTTACAAAAAATCCACCGTATGCTTATCGTAAACTTATTGCTACAAAGAAGTATCAACTATCATATCCATAGATTTGACAATTCTATATACATTATAATTGAACTGTACGCTGTCATAATACGTGCTCGCCAGGCAAATCTCTACTCTTGATGTCCGACTTTAGGTGAAGGGAAACACTTAATTCTAAACTGTCGCCGGCCTGCCACGCCGAAAGAGTAATTTCGCAATTTCCGACAAAAGTGTTTCCGCGTATATACTGCTCGACAGATGGAACGGAAGCGAAGAGAACATTAGTCTGCTCTCAGAACCGCCCCTTCCTCGATAGCCCCTTTAGATGAACAATAGTGCAACATTTCCTCCATGCGAGCAAGGCAAACCTCCTTCATATGCGACAAAAACCCGGGAACGTTTCCGTTGCCATGATTGCCGACCGATCGACTGGGAACGTACAGAAAAATTATCACTTTCACTAGGTCTGTGCAAAAGATTATATGTGTGTCCAAGAACAGTACTAAAAGAACATTAACAAAAATATTTCTGTAAAAAAAAAGTTATTCGGAAGACACGGTTTTCGTGAATTTCTACGAATTGATTTGAATGAATAACGTGAAACATTTCACGGTAGTTAGGTCAATTTTGCGCTAGCATTAGTATTGTTATCTTTTCAGATTTCTCTTGTTTGACCAATTCCCCCAATGTATTGTTTGACCGTATATGCACACCTTTCTAGGTATGATTTATCGCGAAACAATTACGTCAAAATTGTTAAACCAATCCTATTCATCAATCCGCACTCATTCACGCGTTTGCGCCCTTCTGAAGGCGCGGTGTTTCGGTTGTTTATCTTTACCCGCTGTCCCGTCCCCTCGTTACTTTCGTGCCATGTCATAATTGAGGTAATTACCGCCTTGAATACCACGGGATATTGCCACTTTATTAACACTTGTGTGATAACCCCAGTCGACATGGTCAAACATCGAGACGATCTATCATCCGCCGGTCGTGGCGACGCCGAAATTTAATATCCACATTCGCACGTCTCCGTTTGTAGAGCAATCAGGGGTGGTTCAGAAAGGTTTCAGCTCCAATTGAGCGGAAAATGTCTTCTGCAAACAGTTGGTACAACCCGCGGGTGGTAGGTCTGTGAGGGGCACGTATCGGCGAGCTTGTACCAAACCGCATGGCTTCGCATGGAAGGAAAGGATCATGACTTTGTTAAAGAAGTGTGCTTGGTGACCAACAACGCTCTCTTGTTGATCTGACAAGCTAATGGCTATCAGATGTTGCTAATTACTTGGTTACGTCAAGAGTTTGTCAACTTATGTCTAACCCCAAACTTCTGATGTCGACAACGTTTACCGAGATCATGTTTCTTTATATTCTGTGCAATTACTTCACAAATTGAAATTAAACAGCGGTTAGATTTCCCCCTCTTATCATGTTCGTGTGGTTCTGTGGAATTTGCTAAGACATGTCCTTGAAGTGGTTGGAATAGTTCGTCTTTATCAGTAGTTGCGTTCGTTTCTTGTTTGTTTATCTACCCATTTAATGTGTGGACGGCGCTCATTAAAAGGAAACTTTAGGACAACAACATTAGAGACGAAAGAATGAGTGTATGAGTGATTTTGAAGTACACGATGTGTTGTCTGATTTTGAAGTACTCAGCTCATCGCATCTCATAACACGATGTGTTGTCTAAACTTCAACATAAAGTTACATCATATCTTCCATAGCAGGCCTACCGACTGGGTTTATTGTGTGCTGTATTCTATCTTATTACCATTTCTTTCTGATATCTGACCGCTGGGGACTGTTTGAAACTGGGTACAATCATAATGATATACAGCCGGAAAACAACACATATTGAAAAGAAATATAAACACAACAACAACCATGAGCCTGCTATGGAAGCTACCTACATTACTCACAGACTTAAAACGCAACTACCTAAATATACAGATATATCTTCATAATTATGTCATATCAGTGTGTAGCTAGAATAAATGATAAATCATGGAAAGAAAGCTTAAGACGGTTCATGAGTGAATCTGTATTTTGATGAATTGTGTCAAAAAAAGACATCAGACCTGATTAGTTGTCAAAATTTAGGGTTAGTATCTAAATCACATGCACAGTAGTCATATCTATGTTCTATTGTTTTTCATTCACTGTTTTTTTGTCCTATGACTTAGAGCTAGTTAAACTTATCATAATGTCATCTCTTGTTTTCTGCAGTGCACCCGTCCCAGGCCAGCCCCCTGTGTAAGACCCGCCGGCCCCGGACCGCCTTCACCAGTCAGCAGCTGTTGGAGCTGGAGAAGTACTTCAAGGAAAACAAGTACCTGTCTCGTCCTAAACGGTTCGAGGTGGCTACAGCACTCATGCTGACAGAAACACAGGTAAGGATTGCACACTGTGTTATTCTTCAGGCTATAGAATGCATTTAAAGCTCCTGTGTTATTAAAGTTCTATCTGTGTCTATCAAAGAAAATATAAATTTATTGATATATAGGTGTAATACGGGGCACTCTTCAAACAAGTCTTTTCGGATGCTATGTTTATTGCATGGCATTTTGAGGCATGTTAAACTATTTCTAATTATTACTATCTAGGTGTAGTACCGAACACTCTATAGCAAAAGTCTTATCATGAGACTGCTATATACTTATGGTATTGTATATATATTGAAGGTCATTTGTCTTTAGCAGTGTTGTACATGTCTTGTTTTATCACAAGTCTCATGTTTTATAACTTGGCTGATACTATATACTGATACCCGGTCTAAAGAAAACATCTCTTTTGTTTATCCAGGTCAAAATATGGTTCCAGAATCGCAGAATGAAGTGGAAGAGAAGCAAGAAGGCCAAAGACGAAGTAACACAAGAGAAGTCCACAAACGGGAGCGCCAAGGGCACCGATTCCTCCAAAATGGAGGACCCCAAAGACACTTACAACATGGCGGACCTTAGTGACCCGGATGAAGACTACAGTGAGCATGCGCAGGAGGAGATAGACGTAACGGACAGTATTGATGGCTCATCAGATAACGAAGAGTCAAGGCCAGTGCAGATATCCTTACAGACGAAATCTGACGTAACGTCAAGATGATTCAATTAGGACTACATGTCGTTATCTCTCTAGAATCCAATGTCTTTTGTAGTTATTCTAATCTATAGAAAATAATGCATACCCTTTGATAGTGAATCGAAAACGCAAATTTCGATGCTCTCTGTTATTAGAGAAATGTACAGTCCTGTAATATATATTTTCTTTGTGGTTTTCCAGAGGAAAACTAATAAGCACACACACAATGAAGTAACCCAAGCTACGCAAGCATCTCTATCAATTGATTTTCTAACGATGTATTACAAAGTAAAGACAGCAATGTTGAATGGTTTATAAAGATATATTGTTGGATACAATGATTCTTTTTCTTAGTCTGGACTCCGGTCTTGTTCGCTTTGGTCCTCTCTAGATAGTCCACTTCTAGCGACCGTTGGAACAAGAACAATAGTCTCTACCAGGCTCCATGGGTCGCTGGAAAAATAGTAGAAAGTTGTAATCTGTACCCCCAGGCCGGATAACTCCTCCGGCATGTTGTCTGTCTATTTGGCCAATGTCTACTATTTCTCCATCGACCCGTGGAGCCTGGTAGAGGCTACACGACTGGGCTCCAGTCTAAACTTTTATTGCACATATGTTATACGTCTTCTCAGGTGTTACTGTCCATCTTTGCGTTTGTTATCGCTTCTTTTCCGACCGTAAGAAGGGCCCATTGTGTGCAGTGCAGATAAGAGTATATACCAATGGTATTTCAAGTGTATTTATTGTTTGCGTATATGTGTGTGATAGACACTAAGGTGATATGATGCCAGGTGCACCACAATAAAATCGATATCTCATAAGCTCTCCGCAAATTTGCTCATGTTTGTACTTTATACTCTGTCATATTCTTCAAACGGGAAGAATTCCTCAGTGAACAACATTAGACGACACAATACACGATGCAGGTTGTAGATTGTGCCATTCCTTGCCCTTTCGTCGCCGAAGTAGTTTTGAAAACTTTAGAAACAAGACATCCCTGGGTAAAAGGTTAGACATTTCTCTCATTCCGTTCTTGAGACGGCCACAGCTGTGTTTGAGTGGCTTAGTACATGCCTGGGTTACCATCGCGAAACTTAGCAAAAGTAAGCACCACCTTTGATAACCAACGCCACACGCAAATTTTCCTCGGATCAATTTCCGAAGTTTGTTGTTTCTGACTTACATCGGTATGGCATGTTATTTTTTACCCTAAACGTTATTAAAACGTGTGCAAGTGACATTATCAGAATGTACTCTATGCTGTTAAGTAGCCCGCGGCACCTCTATACTCTTGACAATATAAGATCGTTAGATATAGACCTGTTTGAAAAGTGCCTCTTGCTATCTTTGTTTTTCCACACCTGAAGTCCAAATTGTGTAAACTATGATAACTGCTTATGGAGAATTTCGCCCGTACACGGAGGTATCCCGGCTACGCCGACAGGCATGTCCGCCATCTTGAAAATTACCATACCCCCCTCCCCACACACCTTATAATGCTCATGATGGTCACATTTCTATACCAGGGGCCCGGCCTGGCGGTTTGCGGGAACAAAATACACAAAACTTTAAAAAGGTTAATCATGGGCAAAATTTGTGTATATCTTTTGTTATACACTTTAATATTTTCTTTCCCGCAAACAGCCAGGTGTGACGCCAAATTTCTGCCCCGCCAGATTTCTTCTTCGAGTTAGGGTTATCATCGAGTTCAGGTTAGCCTCGATCCACAACGCGACTAAATTCCGACCAGACTTCTGCTTGAAAATTACCACGCCACAAGAGTGTGACACACTTCAGGTATACTGGAAACCCCCTAGCAGTGTTGGATCACTTATTTGGCCGGGGCAGAAATTTGGCTTCACACCGGCTGGGCCCCGGTTTGGAAATGTGACCGTAGCAATAGCAGGCGTGCGACTTAGATAAAATAGAGTAAACTCGTAAGCTTGCTAAGGAGACTACCCCCCCCCCCTCAATACACCCAACGACATGGGCCAACGACCGGTAACCTAGTAGTCGCAGTAGCTCAAAGTGGTTCCAAAGTTTATCCATGCCATACAACCGCTTCATTGACACAATGCCATTTGTGCTCGACGTTTCAATTATGCTATTCTTCTAAAGACTCATTGTACACTATATACACTCTGAATTGCAACAATGAGTATTACGAACAAAGACACATCCTGTACAAGAATATACAGTATAGCTCCCATTCCTTAACCAGCAGTGGAGCAACTGGCACACACAAGGACGAGGGAGGGCGCGACAATGTTGTATGTATGCGTTTTGTATGTACATGTATGTTGTTCCTTATAAGCGGTGAGTCACTTTCAGGCATAACAAACCAGTTTTGTACCCCAAAAAAACTGCGTAAGACTGGACCTGGATCAGGACTGTAATATTTCATCTACTCACATTGGGATGGACCCCTTCTCTTTTCGATAAATGGGGTGGGCTCTTTCGCTCTACTCAAACACGGGACCTTTATGCCCCATTCGAAGCTTCTAGTATGTTTCCCTAGCTGTAGGTTCACCTGGGTCTATTGCGAAATTAGGTTCCTCATGGCACAAAAAGATTGGGGCCTGCCTGGGATTCGAACGCAGAACCTTTAGATTCTAAGTCAGCAACCCTAACTACCAGACCACCGTGACCATGTGCCGACGAACCATGGCGCAGTATTTGAACGGTTTGCCACAAAACGACGTGTTGAATCTCAGATGAAAGTGGTGCGGTTTTGCCCCTGTGTACCCACCACTACCGTGATCAAACTCTCTTGATGGGTGTGCACATTAAGAGTATGTGTACGTCAGACCCGCTGCTAATGTTGCAGATCGAGACAAGGAGTAATTGTTCGCTGTGGACCTCTGTAATCCCAGTGTATACAGTAGTAACCCACGAACACTACTGCACTCCAAATAACAAGGGGAAACTAATGTTAATAAGGTTGCTTGTTGAGAACTACCCACCCCTAATTAGGGTCTTTGATGTTATGGCGTGTTTCCTGTTTAATGTACAAGCAAGCTGAGTTGGGGGGGGGGGGGGGGGGGCAGTCCTGGTTTGTAGAGTTTATGTAATCTCCAAGCACATGTAAGGGTCCGTAGAAACGCAAAAGTCCAACAAAATAAACAGTAAGTTTAAACTTTCACAGAATTGTTTAACTACAAATCTTTTGAAACAATGTTTTTAATCACAATGATATTCAATCTTAGTAAAACGCTTATAATGGGCGTAGGAAGAGCTAATATCAAAACCACATCTTACGACTGAATCTATAAACAGGCATACGAGCAAGTGATTTCGGGTGTAGAACTAGTTCATGGGAAAAAATGAATTGATTTTGAGTGTCATGAACGATAAGGAGATGCCAGTCAGAAGGTTTTAAATCTTTTGCAATACGCACAGAAAACACAAAAATAGCAGCGTGTAGTCTATGAAATTTCTATCAATCATGTTAAGGCTACGGCAACGTAGGCAAACACCTAACGGCACCGCGGTTTAGCTTTCATGAAGTGCTGATTTGCTGCCACTGGAAGTTAACCCAAACTCCTCAAGATACAAAAAAGTAGAAAAATGTTTATTTATCATTTTGGAAGTCAGTATCGTTTCCCAAACTGCATGCGGAGCCCCCCGAGCCCTACATACACATACACTATGCTGTTTTTCTGGACCATTGCAATTTACTAGGAAGTCAGATCGTTTTCCAAACTACGGAGCCCCATTGCACACACATACACTAGTCACGAATTCTTAGCCCTATCGCCCTCTTTTCTCAATAAATCTCTTATAAAGTGCCAACTGAAGTCAATCCAAAATCAAGAAACAAACATTTTGATTCATTAGAAAATCACCATCGTTTTCCAAACTGCGGAGCCCCTACATCATACACTTACAAACACACATACACGCACAAACATCTACACTAGCCACGAAGTCTTTAGTCTTCTCACTAAATCTTAGTAGACCTTTCGAATTATTAGGAATTTAGCATCGTTTTCATCGGAGCACCCCTACATATACTTACAGACACACATACACGCACAGACACACACAGACACACTAGCCAAGAAGCCTCAAGTGCCCTCCAGGTTTCTCTAATCTTCTTGATAAATCTCTCAGGGTCAAGAACCCGAGGCTTCACGGGTGAAAAATGCGCACTTGTCTTTTGTTACATGTGCAAAGTGTACAGAGTTGTGTGCGTTGGTTGTCAAACACATTAGCTCCCCATTACCACTCATTAAGCTCCATCTTCCCACGGACCAATCACAATGGCTCTTTCTCCCCGTCTTCTTTCTTAGTTACCGAAGGACCAGTAATAAAACGCAATGCAAAGAGAGGTTTTATACCAACTGTGAGGAAAATGACCACGAAGAATATTAAGACTTCATTAAGGCCCTTTTTCAAGGCTTTCGTACTTTTCGTACTCCAAGCTACAGATACAGTATTGTAAATTGTCGAGAAGCATTTTAAGCATCACACTGTCTTAATGATATTTCTGACATCTTTTCTTGTACTCGGAGAAGATTTAAGAAGGGGGATAGAAGGGAAGTCGCAGTTTACTTCCTTTTCGACTGGTTAGAATTGAAACAGAGGGCGATTGTGGATTGACTTGAAAGGGGGCTATTGGTACATGGCATAGTCTTGTGAACGCGTAATTAACATATGTACGGAATACAGCGTTATGTGTGTACCGTTACAAACAACCGGTCACTAATTACTCTCAGCTGCGGGATCATCGCCGAACAACACGTCCCTCTCTTCCGCCAATAAACGGAGAAATTCCGCTCCCAGTGAACCGAACGTGCCTTCGCCGCGAAAAGCCCAGCCGGGAACTGTTTGGGCTCCGCAAACACACCCAAACATGTCCAGCGCTGCAGGTGTGAAGAACACGTTTCGTAGAGGCAGCGAGCAAAACTTCCATTCATACACACCTCCTTAATTTTCCCGTTGTGTTTGCGAGGTAGGCGAGGAGAATAAAAGGCGGTATTTGTGTAAAAAATCACGGCGTATACCCGGGCGTGTCCACACGGGGTTTCAGCTCTGTTTTAACAGCCCACAATTACCTGTATAGTGATGACTTTATAATACCGCGGCAACACGTTCGTTTGCTCAGCTGTGAGGTCACAGTCCTAGGTGCGAAAATAGAGCATATTTGCACAGCGTAATTAAAATTGACTTACAGCGCACGTAGTGACATATGACGACCGGAATGGGATAGCGGGGCGCTCTTACAGGTTCCTCACTGCGCCCCTCCGGGAGAAAAGCGCAGGTGTACGAAACCAAATCATCCATACATGACGATTATATAGCTAGTATACTGTTACAGATTTTGTAGTTGTAAGTGTAGGATAGATTAGCCTTGTGGTATATAATGTACCATGTACGATTGTCATGCAATGAATTTCACCTATTGCAAATGCCAAAATCGTTCGAAGTCGTAGAAGCAGGACGAATGTAGGTTATTATTTCAGGATATCATGTTGAAATCAGAAAAAAAGTCTACGCAACCCTTTCTCAAATATTATTTTTCCAGTTCTCTACACAATCAAAATGTATACATAATTCCCAGCTGTACTCTCCAAGCAGAGGTTAGGCTCCGGATAGATTTTGACGTTTGTCTTTATAGGCGCTTTTGAATAGCGGACAAAAAGAAAGCCTGACAAAATATAACGTCCGACAAAAACGTTTAAAAAACGACGTCAAAAGTCACAACCTAACCTCTGCTTGGAGAAGGTAACCCAAAGGGGTGTAAACAGTCTCTAGAACAGCCGTATGAGGTGACGAATTGGTTGACCAACAAGCAATCAGCGGCCAGGTAGGGGGTGGAATTGGTCGATTGAGGGGCTAGTTAATCCTAAAATTGACAGCTACCCGATAGTGCCTGGGCGTGGAATGCTCGCATGGGGAGATGGTTGCCCCTAGCCCGGCATATGGTACGGCAGGTCACTGACAGTAGCTATACAATAGCACAATATTACGCAGTCCGAAAATAGATTGCAAGAAAGCTAAAATTAAAAGGTTCAAATAGTAAAGATGTGGACGTTTTTTAAACAACGGGTTGTTGTCAGTACGACTTTTAATTAATAAAACGCCGGTATATTCAATTATCAAGGATAAACATTGTATCGAATCTCTTTTGAATAAATAGACTGTAAGAAAGCGTGAATCAAAAGCTTCAAAGTTGATTTCAGGTGCAAAGATGTGGGCGTTTTCGAGTCAACATACGTAGGCAGTACGGATTTGATGAAAACGCTGGCGTATTCAATATGAGCGGATAAACATTGTATCGAGTCTCTTTTGAATCATGTTTGAAGTCCGCTTTTGTTCGTCCTCGATGTGAAAATTGCTCAGGTTGATGAATTAATTTGAACGTCGGTTGGAAAAATTAATATTTCTATGAAAACACTGTTAGTAATTCTAATACAACGCATTTTATGTGTATATTTGACTATCAAATGACAGAACTTTCGCTGGAATGTTCCACATAAAAGAGGGGGGGTACCATCAATAACAAGTTTTACAACACCATCCATACAGAAAAAAAGGTAAATTTTACAGGGCATCGACGCATCGGCGCAATTCTTGCTAAATAAAATTCAGGTTAGACATAGAAATAAGAGCAACAAGATATTGAATCACAAAAGACTGATAGAAAAGTTTTGTGTAAAACAAATGTCAAGTTTTTGCAACTTTCTTGTCTTGGTTGTACTTTATTCTTTCATTTGTCAGTCTACGGGACAAATTTTGGACCCGGTCAAAATAACTTTCCCATCCTGCCAGTCTCCGGTTACACCATCTTCCGCCTCGCATCCTGTCGCTCTACAATATACAAATATCCACGGACACACACCGACACAAACAAACAAACAAACAGACAGACAGACAGATCGAAAACAATACCTCCGATTTCACGGAGGTACAAAATGTTCGTATCAGATCATGTTTTCTCTCCTCATACTGTTATTTAACGTGTCGTTTCTTAGAGTTGCAAACTACTTAGAGAAAAGAATGTGTAGTAGCTTCCGGCAAGTTTTTTATGCATTTCAAAACTTTCCAAGCAGATGTAAGGATCCGGCACAGTTGCAGTGTTTTACGCGTCTTTTGCAACATTTAGTAGGATGAGGCGAATCGTCAAAAAGGTGCACTACTAGAAAGACGTACTGGATGTTGCAAAAACACGCGTAAAACACTGAGGTGGATCCTTACATTTGCTTGGAGATAACTTTGTGGTTATACATTTCTGAATGCTGAGTGCTGTTACTAGTATGAATGCTTGCATCCATACTAGTAACCAGAGAGTAGAACGTAATCATGAATGAAAAGGCACGTTAGAAGATAGAATGCTGTAGATCTAGTTTGGGAGCTGTGTATCCGATAGACAGTTCGGCCGTGTTAATTGTCAAGCAGAAAGAACGGTCGGGCGTGTTTTATGTCTCTTTTATGGTATCATTTGGGAACATACGTCCCTCTCTACTGATGAACGTCAAACGTTTGTTCTGTTCCTTCTCCATTTGTAGAAAAACTTGAAGAGTTTAAAACGTGCACTACTAGAGAGGGTTACTATATGTTGCAAGAAAAACGCGGAAACCACAGAGCCAGATCCTCACATCTAATTGGAGATTATTCTGTATTGTTCTGTATTACACAGACGGGTATAACAGTCAGAAAAGTCGCATTTGTCGGTTATCAAAGTGCACGCATGTATAGTTCGCATGCCCGGTCAGGGGTCACGCTGGCCACACAGCAACTACTCTGTGAGCCAAACAGCACTAAATCCCTTCCATACACTTCCCTATTGATCTGCATAGCAGCATGACTAGTAATCTGTTACGACAAGTAGGTATGTTTGTTTCACTTCAAAAATAAAGGGAAACCTCATTTTGTTCAAATGATCATGGTATCATGGACTATTAAGCTCATGAAATGTGCGAAGTTTTATCACTTACCGTCAAACGAGAGGAAGTTGGAAACTGTATTTAGAAATGCCCTTATACCATCAAATACAAGCTGGAAGATCTACGCAACTGTCCATTGCTGTCACAAGAAAGTGGAATGTAATTTTGTCTGCACTATAAGAGTCAGAATTATTTAGTTTGCTTCTAATCTTCCACTGAGTATTCTCAGAAGGGTTGTGATAACTATCTTATGTAATTGCCAGTTATAAAATCGTTTTGTTGCACGTTGGCAGAATCATCCGTTAAGAAGTTAAAGAAATATTCAAGTTACGAGTCTCTGCCTTGGTATTTCAACAGCGTGGAGCTGATATCGCGTAGTCTAAACCAAACTAACTACGCTGTCTCTTGGGAAAACATTTGCCAGGGGAGTTTGGCCACGATTGGATTTCATTTGCAGGTGCAATTAGGAAGGGGAAATGTTAACCTTCCCGCTGACTGACACTCTTGCCCAATCATTCCCCTTTTTTTGCCAATTCTACGATCCTACGTAGACGCCTGTGCACAGCTTGGTCTCCAACCACTGGGTGACGAGACGGGAACAGCAATGAGATCCTTGGGAACAGTTGTGCCTCCGCTTTGGGAGAAAAACAACTGCTGAACAACACGTCCTTGAGAAGACGGCTCCCTCTCTCCAGAGGACAGATCAGCAACCGCCACATAAGACATTGTAACGAACTTGACACAGTCAGAACTAGGACTGAAAGATTTAGAAACAGCAGTATACCTTACATAGTAGGACTGCTGAATAAGGACAACAACCCCTAACGCATTGCAAAACCTGCATGTACCTTCTGCCATAGCTCGCTTTGACTCTCCATGTACGTGAGAACCTTTTTTTATTCAAGGATTTAGATACATGAACCTTTTTAACTGAACAATTTACGATGTAAGAAAAAATGTGATCTATGTACTTAGTTTTCGTGTGTAATTCTAAAGTGTCTTAATTACATGGACCCTGTCACTCTGGGATATAAAGAAAGCATTATAATATCCATACCCCCATAGGAATGTCTGGCGGAGGCTGGATATTGCGTGCTACAAACACATTGTCGTACGCAGTAATTTAGCGGATGCTACAAGAGGCTGTACACACACAGGGTACGTTTGTTCACGTGTTCCTAATGGTAGGATGAATGACTTTAAGTGTTTTATGGTCTTCACCTGTGGGTAATCGAGAGATATCGAGGAAAAACACTGCGATGGAACGAAGAACAATTGGTCCTGGGTTCGAATGCTGTCATGGCAAAGATCTTGTGCCCCTGGGAAAGGCACTCTACACGACCTTCCTCACTTTACTCAGGTGGGAATGAGTACCTAGTTCCGGTAAGGAAAACATTCCTCGGATAGGACGTTAAATTTAGGTCCCGTGGTGGGGAGAGCCACAGCTCGAGCACGCTAAAGAACCCGCCGCACTTAGAGAAAAGAGTAGGGGTGCTTCCCGGTGTGTGTGGATCGAACCTTATAGTCTTGTCTGCGTACGTACCGTGCTTGGAGTCCTCAACTTAATGAAGTTAATTCAAGCACGTAATAGCGAAGAAGAAGAAGAACAAATGCAACCATAATTCATAACATTCTGGTAGGACGTTGTATCGAGTGGAAAAATTCCACTAACTTCAGAATGCACTCAATAAAGTTTCCTGCACTCAGTATCCTTTCTTGTAATCAAAGATTTTAGATATGAGGTACTAAGACAGTTAATGCCTGAGAAATGAAACCCGTAATTTCTTGAGAAAGGCCTAATACGGGAAAAGGGACAGAGAGAAGACAGAGAGGTGAAAAATGGAGAGAATATATGTTGACAGGACAAAAAAAATAATCGAGAAATTGACGATTTTCTTTCTAGAACAGGACGTGAAAAGGAAAGGAGAATTCGAAATAGCTCTAACCGAAATATGTCCGACGAAAGATTCTCTTCCGGCAAAAAAGTCTAGACTTGTAGCTGAAGTAAAGGTATTAGCGAAAGGCTAGTGTACTTTTTTCAAAACAGTTTCACGGGGATTTTCAAATGGCTTGAATGTTCAGAAGCTAATAATTCCCCAAATGAATGTTTAAACGACCTTAAAAATTCGGTGAGCCGCTAAAGCGATACACCTTGCATTAATGTTAATTCGGATCTTAGTTTGTGTGTGTCGCTGTTTTTGACAAAACTCCTCTTGTTTACTTCCCACTGCCAAGAATGCCATATACTCAATTAGAGTTACAAGAATGTTTGCTTATTGCGTGACATGTTTTTCATTACTTCAAGATGTTTGTAGCTTAGATATGGTTAGGGCTTCTTGGAACAGAATATCTAGATGCCTAGCTTTTATCGTAGTTGCCATATATTTTACAGCGTAGCTTCGCACACCACCAAACATCTTGGAAACCTCACAAATCAAGCTTTGAAAACAAGTCAGTTTAATCAGGCCTTATAAATATCGAACGCAACACAAAAACGCTGGGTGGACGGTTGAACCGCTGACAGAAATGTCGGCAAACTTCAAATGACCCGAGTTTTGACGTGAAGCACGTTTTCACCTGCCGAGAATTTACCGAGTGCCAGGGAAAGTCAATCGATTGTCAGTCCCGCTCGCACCTGTGTAAAGCGCCTGTCAGAAATTTTCTCATTACTTAGTAGTTTAGCTCATTATTAGAAATTGCAATCACCCAGGTGTAAGTGGCGAAGGCATCAAACACAATCAATCACCATCTTTTGTAATAAGTCTTGGCATTGACGAAATCACACACACATGTTACATTCGAAAGGCTCAAGAACGATGTTTCTATCCTGCAGTTTAAAACGAACCGCTAGGATGCAATATTGACGCTCGGGACATTCCTTTTCTAAAAGTCGTTTCAATTGGACGTGAAGTATCACATTAACATAGTGTGGGCCAAGTTTCTCAAAAACCGTTGCCACCGATCGGCCGACTTAGCATCAATACAACGTGCCTACAGCATTAATCCCTTATTGCAAACTAATTTTGATAAATTCCATCGAAGATCCATTAAATGATAAAATCTCCATACTCCTATTGAAACACTACGCATATTAGCAAGGTATGCGGGAAAATGGAGAGATATATTCTCCCATAAAGTATCATATTTCAAGTTCGTAGATACATTATCAACTGAGTTATTGTTGTACCACAGCGGGGGTTATTCTTTGTTAGCAATCATCTGATTAAAACCCACACATTGCCCGATAAGCACGTTTGGTGACAGGTTTTATCGGGCTTCAGGACCACGTGTTAAGCCGGATTGCACCTGCATATCTCCAGCCCCACGGCGTCCTTTGTTAAACCAAACAGGTGTGTTGACTGGGATATATGGCAGCGGCAATTCGGGGTGTTGTGTAAACTCATTTGGCAGATAAGGGCGTCCACATGGCGTGATAAGCAAGGCTTCTACGCCCAGAAATGTGGGAATTGTGATTATTAAATACTTCTTGAAGTGATATATAGTCCAACCGTCGAGAGCCTTGTGTCAAGGAATGAGTGAGTGAAAGAGTTGTAAAACGGAAATGACTCTTTCTCTATTGTTGTTTTTGGCCAGCCGTTGCATTAAGGCGTATGTATAGTCATAACTTTTGAAGATATAAAGTGGCATATTTTGATAGACTGGTTGCGAAAGTATCCCGCTAGTAACAAAAGACCAGTGTAAACATTGTTCAGTTTTAATTACGGCTTTGAAATGATACAATTCGCTGATACAGGTGCGGCTGTGTTACGCAGAAGTGAATTTGGTCGCGTTCATATCTTGAAATCATTTTGTTTGATCGAATCAAATGTATTATCTACACTTGCACCATTTTTAGTAAGTTCCACGTCTGTTTACGTTACTAGGTATTTACTGACTAATACACGCTATGTTCTCGCCCGATATATTCTTACAATCATACAGTAAAGGGTGTTAGTTATATACAGATAGTAGCTATGAACTGTTTTCTGTACATTTTGCACTGTTTTTGAACATACAATTGTATTTTTGTACGCCGTACTATATCCTAGTCTGGATTTGACTGAAAGAGAGATAGAGTAGTAAGCACAGTATAACGGTTTCTACAGAGGATATTCAATGAATAGTCTGTATAATCCACTTTCGTTTATTGCAAGAAGTTGAAATTGTATTAAGATAATGATACATATCTCTATAAGCCAGATGCCTATTTTTATTTCTGAACTATCAATAGTTTTTTTTTCTTCTTTTACAGCTGATAGAGTGGACTATAGTGTGATAGCGGAGCCACCAGTAGAATTCAGAACGGTCCGCAGTGCCCTTAATACGCGACATGGTCATTAAACGTTTATGAACACGAATGGGAATGAGACACAATTATTACATACCGAAAAGAGCAATACTTATGCAAAGTTCCGTTTGTCTTAGTCTGTTGGAATCTACAAATACCTTTACTGTGCAAATTATGTATTCAGGACCTCTGAATTCACGGGATCCACTTGTTTTACACCTCACTCCACTCCAGTTTAGAAGAAAACTTTAAGGAGTTAAGGAATGAAAATAAATATGCATCCTGTGAAGATATGTACCGTAACATTGTACATGAGTAATCTCAGCCTAGGATGATAACTAGAAGTAGACTAGAATCCATCCATATTGTCGCTGCCAGTTTTTTTGCAGTTTCGAATTTGTCGCTAATATACCATCTTTTTTGTGTGAGGGTAAACTGGATATGCACGGTCAACTCAGAAACTTTCAGAAGTGTTTCTCGATTGTGGGAAAATGCGAGACACGACAAAACGAAACTCTGACTGAAATTCATCCAATCAATGCCTCTGTATTGTTAATAAAAACAAGGTAAAATTTCACGCTGACTGGAGGTTCTGACACCTGTTTTCGCCCAGATGGTGCGAGGAACACTGACGTCAGGGGGCTTGTACGATAGCTTGAATAACAATGATATTATCAGAATCCGCCGTGGGTGTTTTTTATACTGCATATTATTTATTGTTCATTGTTTTCAGTGATCATGACCGCCATGTAAAACATAGAAACCCCGAATGCAATCCCTCAGAACATGTCCGGGCTTGGGCTAACCCTGGTTTATGTTCACTTTTTTGGCGAAAACCTCTTTACCGCGAACTTAAAACCACCGCGAAAATGTTTGTTCTGTCTTCCACCCATCTACCCCCTTATTTCAATTACAAACTTCAAACCACCGCGAACACTCCATTTTCTTCCTACCGTGAAATCAAATTCCCACGAACATTTCCCCTTTTGCACTATGCCATTCTTGAAGTTGAACCCAGGACGCCTCAACCTACCATACACCAAGAGAAAGAAAGAAAGAAACAAACAAACAAAAAACAGACAGAGAGACAGACAAGCAGACAAACATACAAACCGAAAAATTGTTTCGTTTTCACGGAGATAGTAAAAAAATTCACTGCGGAGCCTGCTACAGGTCTGCTACCATCACGCCAGATGTCAACGCGATACATGTAGAACGATAAGATACAGTACGGTGGTGTACGAACACCTTGGTTGCGTTTGGGTGGGAGCTTTGTGAGTGTGCGCATGTGCATGTGTGTAATACAGTAACATATATAAGACTCTTGGTAGGGAGGGAGAAGGGGTGGCTCTCATTTCTGCTGGCTCACATAAATACTATTGTCCATTCGTCCTAGCCTGGTTACAATCCTTCGTAGTTACCGCTTAGGAAAGCCCAATATAACAAGAAGATACATTTTCAAGCCATTTTCAACCCTTCCAAACCCACTTTCCATTCCAAACCTATTTCCAGCCCTTCCAAAACCGCACCGACTCATTTTGCTAACCACGCGAAAAGAATAAGCCATCGGTAACTTGGTAGGAGAATTGTACACAGGCTGCATGCATCTTTGCTTGTGGTGAAGAAGGAAATAGCGCCACCTGGCGAAATTGTGAGGCGTATCAAACGAGGGACTTGGACGCATTGATTCGGTCTCCTGCGCAGTAAAGTTGGCCGCAGGGTGGCGCTGCGCAGGAGAATGGACGGATGGAACATAAAAGATACATGAATATCATAAGGAAATATAGAACTACTTTATCACCATGACATGTATTCAGCTTGTCTTGTCTTTTGCAGCCCAGTCTCGGGAGACTATCTGTGCACCTCTGGAGTAGATTTAGCTTGTAAGAGCATTTATAAACGTACAATAAAGGTCTTTCGCTCAATGTAAAGATGTCCTAAATTGATATTGTTCATCTTTGGTGTTCTGATTTCTTATTTTAATAACACTCCATGATTTTAACACTAACTTTAACCAAATGGGTCTGAATATGCCGCTGTTTATACCTCTCATGCTGTGTGGTTCATGATTTGAAGAATGTCATTTGGGCACAAATGGAAAGTATATCAGTTACATTAATATGAAACTACATATCATGGTGATGCATTTCACGAGTTGGTAATAATCACCCTTTCGTTCAGACCCTTGTGGTGCCTACATGTAGTGGGACATAAAGGGCAGTAAGTTTCCTTGCTGTTCAGTTCAGTGGCAGGTTATATCTTTGCAGGAAGAGATTGTTAGCTCTTCCTCTCTAATGTAGTCGTGGGTCGTGTCACCTCCTCGAACAAGGGAAGCCAATTTAAGTCCCTTCCGAAAGACGAGTGCAGCCGCAACCGAGATGTCCTGTCCCAGGATTGAACCGGAGTATTCTAGTTACCAACTAATTGGAACCAGGAGTTTGCTAATTATTTTTTCCAGGTCACCCTCTATAATCACCCATCTACGATTTACATGAAATATACTAGCACGTCAAAAAATGAAAATATTTACTACTTCAAATTATACGATATATGTATATTGTATGTAACGTTATATTCTCGATATATTAATATAAGCGTATTACCTCAAGGTTCCTTTTATATACATGTAGCTTTGAACTTACGATATAACTCGATATGTTTTGAATAGCATTCGATATATTTACAAGCATTAATCATATGGTAATGTAAATGATTCTAATGTCTAAGTATTCTCGCGTCTATATATTGCTACTGTCAGAGCAATCCAGGGTCCTATTCAAGGAATCTGTCGGCCTGTACAGCCAATTAAAATCAGTTTATATATTACATATATTGTATGATGATCAAAGCTATTCAGTACAACACGATACGTTTCATTGCAATCTCTTCTGTTTCCTGTATTACAGCTCTGATCAGCTGTACCGGAAGTTGTGACCCTTTCAGCGCGGGATACCACCTGCAGCGGAAATGCTTCTCCTATGCCTCTGCGTGTATGCTTTATCATATGGATAAAAACCGAGTGATGAAATATTCAGACCCCCATATTTCTATGGTAAGAACGTAGAAACACCTGCTTTTTGCTTCCGAAACCGGGTTATAGTCTCTTCTCTCCTCTGGGATTCGATTAATTATAAAGACATTGAAACGTGTTCATGCAACGTTATTAACGGTAATGTTGACGTGAATCCCACTATCTAGCTAAATCAATATACCAGAGCTACAGGAATCTATAAGTATAAGAAATGTGCCTACCTATGACATAGAAGTCGGTCCCAAATTAAACTTAATGTTATGGTTTTGCAGAGAATTGTATCAACAAGACCAACCTATTTTGTTTCTTTCAGTGATCAATTGCATGTAAAAGGAGTAGCCACGTTTTATGGCTAAAATAAAAGAAACAATAAAAACGTCTTTCATACATGTTTTTTTCTCATTTCGTAAGTATGAGATAGTTAATTGTGGCGACAAATTGGTTTTAATTAATTAGATCTGTTTCAGATGTCCTTATCAAACGACTTTGTCAAGCAAACGAAGATGGATTGAGCCCCTTGTCATGATTTGACGAATGTTCACGTCAACGTTTAAAGTCTGAGTCTCTGCGTTTTCTCAAACCCTCTTATCCTATAGTTTCCATGTCACCTGACTAACACGCATCAAAAAGCTTTTAAAAAACGTGCCATGCGGTCGACGAGAAGTTTAGTTCCCACTCTCGCAGAGAAGAGAGAGAGTTACGAATGTTTCGGTTGGTTGAACAGTAGTTTGCTCACTGTGGAGATAATTTTCTATTACCATGAAACAACGCCTTAATGACTTGATCTGTCCCAAGCAATTAAGAGTTCTCTTTGAGAGCAGAGAATTTTAGATCATTTCGTTCAGACCAGGTGTTACTAACGAGTCGAGTGGACTCACAGACAAAACGTCTTTCAAAATAGGCAGACAAGTCGTATACTTCGAATCTGATGGCGGGGGACCTTCGTTTTTTTCAGTTTCTAATCTTTTGTTTTGATCTTTTGTCTCGTTGTAATTATAGGTGGCGAACACTTGCCAGTACAGACGTGGATTGTTAGCGAGGCTGTGGCTTACAACTCACAGGCGCCATTTTCTACAGAAACAGGTGTTCTCTTCATCCGGGAGATTTGTGGGTTTCTGTCGTCTGCAAATGTGTCAATCTGTCACTGAACTTTCTGAACAGAACACTTCTATGGGGCATGTGCGTGTGTACAGTTCGTCAAACTATGTGGAAGATGATACATAAATACTATAGAACCGTCTTCTTTGACTTATGAAAAGCTGCAAACTGAGTTTTGAGGTAATTTGGTCAAAAACCTTTGTTGCCATATTTGGCATGATTGACAGGTTACCAAACGATCAAACGTGTCCACAGTTGCGCCTTTAGGCCCATAGATTAGGTCACATTAACGTCCCCGCCTCCCACGGCCGCCTTTCAAGAGATACCGGCGCTTTTATCATGTATAATCTTAGTGGATCATCCAATCTTAGGACAGAATCCCGTATCTTGAGAAAAATAGTCAATTCTCGTCGCTGGCAAAGTGTCAAATCTTCATGACATGTTTCCCCCTAAGGTGGTTCGCCCTATTTGTTGGGTCGGAATGACACAATCTTGGGAAAATGTGAGAGAAGCAGTTGTACTGCAAGTAACGTGGTCCTTATTCCCGTTCAGATCATATCAAAATAATGACGACTAATTTCCAAACAACAATTTCGTACCGACCGTCTCCGTGGCAACGCAGGTGCATGGCAACCAACCGACGAACGTCCAGCACATGAAGCTACTTTGTAACGTAGCTTTGTGTACATTTGCAAGTCCACCGAGACTTGAAACTATCCCAAACACCTGTCAATGACACAATTGACCTTATCTATTAACGGAAATTGATCTCTGCTCAGGCCTAGCCTGTATATTTGGTGGGGATCAACTCAAAATCTAGGCAACACCGGCAAAGAAATCAAAATTTTCAAGTTTTAGCTAAGAAAAGAGAGTTTTACTTTAGTGAAGTCCAGCCAAGTCAATTATTGCCCTTTCACTCTTATTTGCGATAGTTATTTGCGGGTTGTCACCTAAAATGTAAAGGGTTCTGTTAATTACTTTTTAAAAGAGTAAGATTGTTTTGAAACTGTGCTTCTGAGGCATATAGCCCCAAGGGAATAGTAATTACACTTAATAAGAGCCTCTTCCATTCAATTATATCGTGGTATTTATTCAAGCCGTCGATTCAGCAGCGACACATTCGTAAGACTGATCGGGAGACATCCACTTCGGACGGCCTTCACTCAAGGTAGGTTGTCATACTCTAATCTTTTACCATATTTTCACTATGAGTTCTTTAAGCAAGTTGCATGCTTGTTCCGATTGTAAAGACGGAGACTTTTGAATGTTTGAGTTATTGTCATTGTTATGAGGTTCAAATCTGGTTAAATTGATGATACGTTTGTCCTATTTATGTCAAATGTTTTGTACAATCTAAATTAAGAATCATCAATGTTTTTCGGGCTGCGGAAGACAGGAGGATCTTAAACTCTAATTTTCTCTCAGCTTCCGTATATCATGAATTAATATATCTGTTGATCGCAACATTTATTTGCAATAAACGGCGGCGACCCTCTCAAGTCATTGCCTTGTTTTCAAGCCGCCATCAAAACAAACATGCAACACAGAATGTAAAGCAAGTAAAGCAAATAATACAGAAATAAGGAATTGTGAAATAAGCAAACTTTGCCAGTCCTTGAAACGTCAAGTCATTGAAACTTATAGGATGATTTTGGAATATTGTGGAACCGTTTGGTACCTGTCAAAAATGATAGACATTAAATCAAATTGCCAAGCTAGAGCAACGAACACCCGACATTTTTGTCCTGACGTTGCTGATAACTTTAACGGTGTTAAATATTGGAAACGCTGTAAGAAACGTTTAAAAAAGCTATGATACCTTACCTACCAACTTTGTCTGACTCACTTATGACATTAGAGAAGTAAACATCATTTAACAGAGTTGCAATATAACCACTGTGTCACATACATACTGTACCGTTTCGTTTTTTCCAGCATTACGTCTATAAATTGTTTTTAGATTTACTCATTCACCATTGAAATTTGCAAAAATACTGCAGAAAATAACCGTCGGTTTCTTGCTGGCAGAAATCGCGCATAACATCTGCTTATTCACAATATTAATGCCCCTCATTTTACAAAACAAGATACAACAAAAAAAGGCGAATTTCGTTGACATTCTTTCTTCTTGGAGACTTTTATCACAGACTAACTGCTTATTTTACATCATAGATAACTTCCTTGCTTTGCCCATCCATATCCATGACCATAAACTGTACAAAAGCAGTAGTCATTCTCAACAAAATGGAAAATAGCTACATCGACATTCCGGAGCAATTTTTCGGTACACAACCTCAGTAGTTACCTTGCAATGTTGTTTTGACCTATCTTGTGCCCCAATCTAGCATATAAAGGATTCCGTACTTTCAATTATCATGTTGTGTACACATTTAAAAATGTGTGGATTTTTGAAAGATTGCTGAAGCGAAGACTAAAACCATCTTTTGTTAACTTGAAACACATAAAATCTTTAAGTTGTGAAGAATACAATGTTGATCAACATGAATTATGATGATAATACAGTTCTTTTGGACAAGTAGTAAGATGTCTACTGCTTGTAATAATTGTCAAGTTATCACAGAAAGAGGAATTTTGAAATAGGAATCTGATTTGGACTATTCCACTACAGACAAAGGGGGTGTTGAAAGACCGAATTTGATTGATGAAACTAATGGTCGACAGCGACGGCTATCTTTCATTGGGGATTTCCTGAAGTGTCAAATAGGGATTAGCAAAGGTGTTGATACAGAGGTAACGTTTAACCACTCCAGATATCTGTTTTGATTTATGATTTATGATTTATGTCAGTTTTGTATGTCGTGCTGACGCCAGAATAAACCCCATTGAACAACTAGCTACAAATGTAGGAGAAGAAAAGAACTTGTTTAGTTCACGAAATATATTCTAAAATAATGTAAAATGTATGTATTTGACTTCGCAGAATTCCTCTTACATGCATCTATATTTTACATCAATGCAGTTAAACAAACAACAAAAGAGTTCATTTTTTGGGGTCTAACATTTCGGAACATGAAAAGGTTTAAGCCTGGACACCACGGGTCAATGTACGGATATCGCCTCGGGCGGAACGGAGTTAGTCCCCGTAACGACCCAAGCTGGCGGCACGGTCTCTGTCTTCTGTCACTTTTATCAACAAAATCACCTCGTTCCACAATTGTCTTATCTTAAACACCAGTCATATTGTCTTCTTCAATTGATGAAGCGGCAGATTAGTTGACTTAAGACACGCCAGTGGGGCGTAGTTTAAATAAGAAACAGTGTTTTAAAATGTATATTGTACTTTGGTGTGTTTATCATGGTTTTTAGAAGTATAGAACGTCGCGATTTGTTTGTTTCATATTTCCGGAGACCGCCTTGAGGCATAATACACCAGTTTTATACAGTGGAATAGTAGCGCCAATGTGCTGTAGATCAAAATAAGATACAGTGTTTTAAGATATACTTTTTACTTTGGTGTGTTTGTAGTTATTTTTTGAAGTATAGAACGTCGCGATTTGTTTCTTTGTTTCACATAACCGGTAAACCATCTTTCGGCGAAACACACCAGTTTTCTACAGAAAGTACAAGCTATCTAGGATCAGACTGTAAGGTTTGATCCACTCACATCGGGAAGGATGCCTGCTCTTTTCGATAAGTGTGGCAGGTTCTTTAACGTGATGGAGGTGTGGCTCTCCTCAAACTCCTCGAATCAATGTGATTGTAAAGATATTAGGGGAAATTACGCCTCTTCCTATTGCTGACTGTTTTGATGTGCATATGAATAGGGGATTCTTATCTTTCTCCTTAAAGGACGTAGAATGGAGCTCCTTAAACCGTGCAACACAAGTGCCTTCGGAGGAGGGTTCAGTTCGGAGGGTCCGTCTCCTCTCGTGGGGTCCACCGCGACGGGCGAGCCGAGAGTCTCGGCGTTCACCTCCGTGTCCGTCCCGACCAGCTCGCCGCCGATGTCCGCTGCCGACGCCAAACTTGCGGTATCTCTACCCGGACACTCCATGCCGTGTATACAGACCCAGTTAGAGATGTACCACAGGTAAACTTTTGATCGTTCTTCCTGGCAACACATATGTACCCTTTTAGAGGTAGTCTGCACAGGGTGTGGGGACAACGCTCTACTTCAAATTTGGGAAAGTCGGCTACGTATTTGGCTAGATTCAGGACCTGTCTACGTTCTACGCAACGGAACTAGTACTAGAGTGCTGATGCGAACGAAATCATAGAAAAGCATTCTCCATCGCAGAGAGAAAAAAAGAGAAGAAATAAAACTAGAATACAAAATTAACAACGAAAATAAAAAAAGCTCAACGTCAAAAGGAATCAGGTTTCACTTCTAAAGGCTTTTGATATTAATTGTCCCGAATGTTTGCTTTTAGATATTTTGTTTTGTATCATAACGGAAATGCAGGTTTTTCTTTAGAAAAAGAAAAACGGATTTTTCACTCCCCGCCCCTTTAGGTCGTACCTCCAGGACACGGGATTTGGATCGTACTCGGACTATGGTTACGGTGGGGGAACCAGTCTACCTGCCCTGCCTCCCGGATACTGTGAGTAACATAACATTTTACATTCTATACTAGTTCTTCAGTTACAATGATTTATACCATGAAACCATCCATATCATAGAGACATAGTTCCTCGTGTGTCGTTCGTGAGGGATTGCATTCTATATTTCGGATGGTGACGTAAAGCCAGTGGCCCCGCGTATGGGGGGAGGGCTTCAAGCGTCAAACCGCTGCAGTTAAAAGAATCCACCACACTTATGTAGTATGGGTGACCCGGCGTGCTCGGCTGACAACCACAGCGAAGCGAGGCTACATTGCACCAACATTTAGTACTAGTTCAGTCGGCTCCTCTACCTTAAGCGTTTTAGATACAACAGAGACCGGATACTGTGTACTTAAATTGTATACATTGTGTAGTGGTGGCGTTGTAGAATGTACTTAGCACAGAAGCAAACCCAAAGAGAAAGTTTTAGTGTGTGAGTACTTTGAGGCAACAAAATTTCTTGCTCGCTATTAGTTATAGATGAAAAATAACGCTGCATGCACCGTGCTGCAGTTTAATTTCCTTTAACTTTCATCCCCCACGCCAGCTGCAGCTGCAACACACACCACCCGGAAACACCTGCCACCCTATAGAATCACTCTGTAATCCACAAACAACCATCGGGGTACATTATAATCATAAAACATATGACGGCTTTATAGAAATTCTTATGATTAGACCATAATGTACATTTGATAGCGTGATAAAGACATCAATACGATTGGGAATGATAAATCGTTAATCATGTCACGATACGTGCGAACCAAACACGTTTGTAGGGAGTTGTCTGTTGGTTGTAGCCAATGCTTGTCGCTTGTTTTCAAGTAGGTAGAAATAATGATTTTACTATTGACAAATATTTGCTCAGCTCTATGTAATAAGCGATACATTACTTATTACACATCCTTAGTATGCTTGTAGAAATGCTTGTTTTCCCTTTTCAAGTAATTTCTTTTATAAAGTTCTAAAGTAGGAAGAAATGCACGTTTCATTCTGAATCAATTATATACATGTAAGCTCCAGGCGATGTGATATATATCAAATGAAGAAGTCTTACTACACCATGATTGACCAAAATACAGCAATGAAGTTATTTATGTTATCAATGCTGCACTATAAACTTGCTATCGTAAACGACCAGGTTAATTCAGGAAATAACTCTGATTTCGGTCCAAGGCCTTAGTTTTGGAACTTTGCCCAGGCTCGTACGAAGTTAAAAGCCTTGGCGTTCGCGAGTCTTGCAGGACTATGAAGCTAGAAGCCTATAAGTTTTTCATACTCTACGTATACCTCTTGTTGTTTTTTGTCTCTACAAACCCCACAAAAAAAGACAAAGTAGAAAAACACGTCAAAAACTAGCCGGAACCCCTCCTCTGCTTGGAGAGTTGCGTTAGAGAACTAGCTCCACTACTAGATAAACTATGAAGCTAGAAGCATAATTATGAAGCTGTTTTCCGTACTATAACTCTTGTTGTTCTGCCCATAGTCCCAATAAGGCGTCGACGAAAGGACAGCAGACAGCGGCGGCAGAGAACAACGTTCACTACCGAACAGACTATGAAGTTAGAGATAGAGTACAACAGGACTGAGTATATCACAAGACCAAGACGGTAAGTCAAATGAAGAGACAGAAATCAAACAAACCACAAAACATAGATTTGAAAAACTGCTAATAATCAAGAAACGAAGGAAGGAAAGAAAGTAAGGAAACCGCCGGTCAAGTTGTTGAAATTCATATAGTACTAAAATACCATGTAGAAACTAAAGTAGATAGAGATGACAAGCGAACAAATACAACATAGCTGTCTACAAACGCAGCTTTCTTATCATCATACTTTATATCCTTAAATAATTTATCCACTTGTAATGTATATCTCTGTTCGTCAAATTTGGCATTTTATGTGAGTCAACTTGGTAGAGGTTTTTGAATGTTTCTTTACCCTTATGTAACGCCACCACAACTTGAAAAACCCTATACATAGACATATTAAGTACAATTCATGCTACATTTTCAATGATCATTGTGCTGTTGTTGTTTGTAGGTTTGAGTTGGCCGAAATGTTGAGCCTGTCCGAGACACAAATCAAGATCTGGTTCCAGAACCGCCGTGCGAAGGACAAACGGATCGAAAAAGCGCAGTTGGACCAACAATACAGGTATGATACTAAAACACCAGTACAACGTATCGTATACATCTTTGGTATGGTTTCCTATATAGCCTGAATGTAATGTAGGTAAATATCATCATTGGTTTTATCATCATTCATTTCACAAACAGTACCATTAATACAATAAAATCGTACAATGTCATCACCTCACAGCCATCTCAGTGTGAACAATGGCGTTTACAAAACAATGGAAGTAAAACATATAACTTAACAATAGTAAAATTCTTATAAGTTCTTGATAGGCCAACTATACGGGGTTGTTTAAAGGTGGACAGGGTATGGTATCTTGTTGTATCGCGCTGGCAATTGGTCAAGTTCCGTCTGTTGTCTCGTTGTACCCTGGTCTGTGGCGGCCAGTGTCGGTACATTGTAGAAGTTCGCTACTGTACGTTTTGCTACATGACAATTAAGTTATTTTGCTACATGGCACAAGTTGTTTCGCTACATGGTACAAGTTGTTTAGCTACATTTGAGTGTTATTTCTCTAGATAGACTATTAGCATTAGAAATCGTATTCCTGCAATCACTTACGTATTCATAGATGTCAACGAATGAAGTCATGACACCTGTCTTAGCTATCCGTATGTCACAACAGCTAATGTTACATTCCTCCTTCATCTAAGATTACTTCTCTCAGCTATATCACCTTGAAGGATCTGTTGTACAAAGTTTGGGTTTAGCACAAATATTCAGCCTCGTTACCTCTCAAGACCGCAGCTTCAATACTAGGACGGGTTAAAAGAAAAATGTGAAACACAGATTCCTTTGAAGATTGTGAAAGAAAGAAATGTTATTTATCAACGCAGCTATTCCAGCTATGTAGATCCTCCACCTAGCCGTGTGAAAATGTCACGCTGGGATAACGCCAGTGCAAAATTACATAATTACTCAAATTGTCTGTGGATTCCTTTAGATGATATCACAATGGAAAGATAGTTTTCATTCCATTTTACAATGAAAAAATGTAGATATGATTCTATCAAACAAACCCTTTGAAAAACATATGTAGACTCTTTACCTGACCTGGGGTACCACCATCACTTATTGTCCTTACGTCCTTTTTTCAACCTCGTACTGGAAAAATCTAACTTTTTGTGCATACCATTAATGTTCAAAGAAAAACAAAGAAAAGATTGAAATTTCATACTAGATTGACCACAAGTATTTTTCTAACAATTGTAATTTCCATAACAAGATTTCCTCAAATATTTTCTCTAGGAGACTGTAGTTGTCTTAGTGAAACTTGACAGTCGCTAGGGTTTCAGATATCTGAACTCCAGGAATTCCAAAATCAGCACTAATAACTAGAAGTATTTCTTTGTTTAGACCGAATGTTTTGTCTTGCCTTTGCTATGGTTTAGATTAACAATTCAAATTTTCACCAATTTGCTCTTAGCATAGAAACCATATTTCATCGATGGTATGCACTATTTCCCTGTTTCGCTTAACGTAAACCAATCAAAGAAGTCATACTGTTATGTTCGTAGCGTTGCAAAGCGATATCTCAACATTACACCAGCAATTGTGCTCAAGCTGCGGTAATAGAGTTTACTTGTTGTCGGATAGGTGTAGGTTATCTGCTAAAATGTCATTGGATCCAAAAGATGATGGAAATGAGTTGAGATAACATGATTTGTTGTGTCATGTCACCAAAGATCATCTAAAGCAGATAATTTCTCTTTGACACTCTGATAACAAGGTGCCAATGTAAATGATGATTTTTCAATTGGCAGCATAGTATCTTTTTTATCTATTTTAAACTGCACGCGTTCCAACTTGCACAAACATAGCAAACAGGAAAGGCCCTTTCTAAAACGACTACCACTCACTGAAGTCTAGAATCTGCTAGAAGAATTGGCAATATCGGATTCTCAATCCGCTTTTGTCCTGAGGTAATTTTCGTCGCCAGCCTGGCTCAATTTTGCCGGTCCCTTGTAGTGGGAAAGTGCGGCGGTTCAAAGCGGATTTATCAGCAGTTTCCATCTGTTGCCGAGAGACAATAGAGATACCTGAGGCGATCGTTCGTTCTCACAGCAGAAGAAAAAAAACTGGGCCAGTTAACAGGTGGAACCGACGATGACGACATTCTGAAAGCATCTAAATGTGTAATTTTATTTGCCCTCGGTGTCAATGATTTTTATCTATACTACAATCATCGTTTGCGGTTCCTATGTTGTCCAATACAGCTGTCATGGGGATGTCTACTGTACACACACGTCTACGCTATTCTAAAAGCGTCCAGGCAGAACCCTTATTAGTTGTCTGATTGCTTGGACTCAGGGAAAAGAGATGTTGTTCCAGTCCTGAGTGTTAGTTCAGTGCCCAGAAGTGGTCTTCGTCTCTTGACCTTACACTGAGCAAAAAGTCGTAAAGCAAAACTACCAGACGGTCTTTGTGCAATGCTTCAAATATCGAACCCAAACTATTTTGTAGATAATTTTTTTCTCATAAGAGATGCATCCATTCAGTATTGTTTAGTTCCTAATTAATGATGTTAACGCACTTAAATAACTGTCACTTAATTTCGTGGTAGAACGGAAAAGAGGTTCTCGTAGTCGAAACACTTCTCTTGTACAGTAGTAAAATACATTCAAAACGTATGTTCGCGGTGTTATGAATGCGCGGTGGAGAGATCACCGTGAAAATGAAATCACCGCGAACATGTCAAGATTTACAGTAAGCTCAATGTGTAGATAAAAGACCTCGAGGTACAACGCTAGGTAATTAAGGTTCTTGCAATAACATACTATTTGCAGTTCAGTGAAAGGACAAGAGACGTCTTTTTTGCACAGGGATAAGAAAAATTAAAACTGGCTCAATATTGTCCCTACACAAATATCAATTATCAACATGTCAGCGAAGGGAGGGAAAATTCGCTAAAAGTGCTCTCTCTCTCGCACGCACGCACACGCACACACACTCTCTTTAATGGTATGGAATAGCGTCTTTCATTCATGTCAATGTACTTTATTGTTGTTTGCATGTTTGACAAGATCTGACACCTTTTGTCTCGACCATAGGTGTTTGGGCCTGCCCTCACCCTACGCTCATGCCTACGGCGGCTACTGCGGTGCTTGTTACTACCGGGAAAAAAATGGCGGCTCTGGTCTCCCCTGTACATCCGGGTTCTGCGGAACGGAGGGAAACCACCATAAATCTGTCAAAGCGTGATCACGTGATGATCACGTGGTGTCAACGTGATATGTAAAGAACATCGTTCTGTTGTCAAGATATCAGATTTGTCACTTCTGAAGTGTTGAAAGTTTACAAACAATGCCTCATGTATACAGCTATGGCATAGCGTGCCTTTGGAATCGTATAGTTGACGGTCAAAGTCGTCGTTTTGTCCAAATACCTTTATCATGTCGTCCATATGTGTATATATCTATGTATGTATGTTTAGTCTGTGTAACACAAAATCTCACTGTCCTGGGCTCTATAGAACCCCTGACAGCAGAGAGGCCTAACCATGAGGCCAGAAGTGTGATTTAGTCAGGCTATATGTATTTTAAGGTCACTAAAAGTAATGCATTATCGTTAGATTGTATCAATTTTTCTTAAAAGTCGCAATATTGAATAGCTGTACATACACAGAGTTGAAACTTGGAGAAGTTAGGATTAAAATTCTATTGTGTAATTAGTCGTCACAATTCGACATGTGATGGTCGCATGCATACGTACTTCCATTGCCCATAGCCTTTGATCGAAAATGTATGCAATGTACTTAAACACTGATATATGTTGGAGAAACATTTCTGTTATTCAGTATAGTTATGAATAAGGTCTTCATTCGTGGTATATGTATGCATATTTATATGGAGAAATGAATGTACAGTAGGTCAGAATCATGGTGCATATAGAGAACTAAATAGTGAGAATCACAATAAAACAACGTGGAAAGAAATGAAAATATTCTTGTGGACAGCGCAAGTCTTTATTCTAGTAAACTTATTGCAGTTTTTTATGGCAACAAAAGATGATCTTGGAAAATTTGTGTCGCAATAGTAACAGAGTGTTGGTCTTATTCAATGCACTGAAGGTAAAATTATGTACTGTTGTGCTGGTTGGAATTTCTTATGGCACCTGAAATAAGTTTTTTTTGCAAAAACAAACAATGTTTTCCAGCCAAAACTTCCACTTTTTTGGCAGTAAAACGAAAGTTCAGGTCTTCCTGCCCCCCGCTGAGGTTTCTTATACCAAAGATCTGTAAAGAATTATCGGGAAGAAAGGGCACTTTGACACAAAGATTCCCTTTTGACACATCCTAATCATAGATTTCTGGTCAGATCTTCAGGATTTGAAGAGATACAATTGTGCATTAGACGAGAGACCATGTCACTAAGCCGGGGTTTAGAATGCCACGCTTTTTATACAAACCAGGAAAGAGCCACGAGATAAAGTAGATTTACATACACTCCTCAGGCCTTGGAGAAAATGTTGTGTTTCCGGTTACCGACTGGCCGCAGGGAAAACCTGGTGGCGGGAGGGGGGGTGGTTGACTGCTGGCAAGGAACATGAACATTTCGATCCGACATATGAGTGATGAAAGCGTCGTAGAATCGTTTTTCAACATGAATATTGTCCACATTTGTGTTGCGATAGAAAAAGTGATATAAACATACACATCAAACAAGGATATGATGTTTGAATATAAACGTATATACCAGTGTCCTTATTCATTTCTGTTTTACATCGTTAAACTGTATATGTTGGATCACTTCGGCCGAAATCTACTTACCGACCCAATTTTTCAACAGTAATTTTCTTAGGCCATACAAGTTTATCTAGAGCAAGCGACCAGGTTCTGTAACAGACAATTTTTCAGTAACATAACGATGATAAACTGAGAAACGGGCCAAAATACAGTATCCTACATATCTAATGGTTGAGGAAAAAGCAACATTTAGTCTTATTACCTGGTGGTAACGTAAGAATCGAGAGTAGGGAGTATGATAGTAATGGTTTAGTTCCAATACCATCAGTATGGTGCATGTTTGGTGTATACATTCATTAAATAATACTATTGTTGTACTGTTGTTGGAGACAATAAGAAAATGTTGTATTTTTTGTGTCATAATTATACTCACTTTAAAACGATGTATCTTAAGTTGATGTTAACGTTAGAAATGCGGAACGAGATGCTTGATTTAAACAAAAATATGTCCCCTTTTCACGTAATCTCTTTTTATATTGACAGTTATGAGGTTTTCCTTGTGGTAACTGTTTACTTGAATCCTGGTAAGCCCCTAGAATGGTCGTATCGCTCGGCGCCCGTCCCCATGTAATCCTGAGCTTCGTTTCGCTACCGTTTGGTACCAGTACCCGCTCTCCCTGATATAAACAAGCCACACGTTGGATAATGTTTGAAAGCCTTATAACTGCTGTCACGTAACACCAAAACAATCCAATGTGATTATTAGACAAACATCACTAATCTAATTATCTTTTAGATAGCTCAGTGTGTTCACTCCTGTACTTATCCACAACAACAGTAGCTTCCTTGGTCACTGCGTGCCCGTGTGTGTGGAAAAGTAGCGGGTTAAAAAGGATTTCCGCGCACTTAGGTGTTGTTTATTCATAGCAAATGGTATTTGTTTCCAGTTTGGAGGCTTATGGTGTGATTTATTTCAACATGGGCGGTCCATGGAAATCTGCAAGCAGATGTAAGGATCCGGCTCATTCTCGATGTTTGACGTCTAGTTTTACAGCGTTGATATTCTTTTCTAGTATTGAATATTTAACGGGACGATCCGTTTAAAAAGTAAAACACTAGAAAAGAGCAAATGCTTTATTTGCTTTAGTTGCAATGCGCTAAACCCATGAAGGCCGAATGTGCAATTTGTTTAAATGTTTTACGGGACATTACAGTTTGATATCTAGCACAATAGCACGATGTTTCAAGCCCCTGCGACACATTCCGGGCTTTCGGGCGGCTTTGGTCCTGACCCAAAAAAGATTGACGATGGGAATAGAGTAGTGACCTACAGTCCATCCTATCTTAGCTTCAGTTTAATTCTTTAGTCGCATCTAATAAGAGTCTTTCCTGAGTTTGACTCGAAAATTTCATAGTCATCTGGCGCAGACGACTTTAAAAAGTTGTAGGCACCCTCGCCAACGAACTCTCAACCTCAGATGACCTTAGATACTTTTGATACTTAAATGCATTTGCTACTACTGTATACAGGATTTGATCATGAAGTTGTAAGCAGCTATATAGCCTACAGACAGCTGAATCTGACCCTGTGTCATTATCCAAATGACACACCCTTAAACTAGCTAAATCTTACCCTGTTTTATAAAATGACACACCCTACAAATAACTAAATCTGGCCCTGTGTCTTAAGATAACACACTCTACCAATAGCTGAATCTGACCCTGTATCACTTGAATGGCACATC
Organism: Branchiostoma lanceolatum; assembly: GCF_035083965.1. Classification (NCBI taxonomy): domain Eukaryota; kingdom Metazoa; phylum Chordata; class Leptocardii; order Amphioxiformes; family Branchiostomatidae; genus Branchiostoma; species Branchiostoma lanceolatum. The sequence goes on along the minus strand of NC_089733.1, from coordinate 12,535,800 downwards.
CTACAAATAGTTAAATCTGACCCTGTGTTTCACATCTTGATTAGTTTTGATTTTGTCACTTCCCAAGTTTCTTTTCGAACTTATGTTGGCTTGCCGTGAGATGGCCGTGAGACTGGTTCCTAGATGTCTTTCTCTTCAGGGACGATAGGGGTCGCTCATATCTCGATAACAGAATTCACTAATCTCCAAGCATCGGTGGCAAAGCAGTATCCAAAGAGCAAAACAGTATCTCTACGGTGGCCTATTGGAGATGTGTTGGACCTTTGGATGCTGATTCTTGGCACCGATGGATCTGCTTTGAAATTACTAATGTGCTACCTGTCGTTTGGGACAAGTTGTAATTTTTCTATCCATCTTCAAATTATTGCTGTTTTCATATTGCTGTGAGCGCGAAGCAATGCGAAGTTTTCAATTGCTATCACCTTCTTGAGTAGTTTGTTTGAATTTTTTTTTTGGGGGGGGGGGAAATAATTTCAACGCCTCCTTGCAATTGCTGCTGGTTGAGTCGGCAGCTCTTTCTTTATGACTTTTTGACGCTGAAATGTCTTGCGGGTTCCCCGATATAGCAGTATAAAACACCTGCAAGAGATGACCTTCACAAAGAATGCCTTCAATTTTCATTGTAAATTTCTTCTACAGAATCAACCAGAAAAAGGCAATTATCATTATATCCGGAATCAACATATGGTTTCAAACAACGACTCCTGGCGAAGGATGAGTGAATTGCTGCTGATAAAGTAGTCAGTGCTGATTTTTCTCTTTGACCTTCATGAGGCTAACTTCCCTTGCGGGATCGAAGAACTCTTTCACGGCAAGTTCTGTTGCAGCTGTGTAGATAGCAGTGATGAACCTCTGTAAGAGATGTCACATACAGATGATAGATCCTTTGACAATTTCAATGACTGGATTGTCGTAGGTTAAGCTTCGCATGAATCATAGTTTCTAACCAATCTGAGTCAGCCTCCAGACCAATATAGCACACCCGTGAACGTGGATGCTTTGCTGTTTGCTACCACACAATGTATTAGGAGTAACGGCTCCCTTGGAAATCAGTTACATAGTTAACTAAAGGGACCACCCTAAAGATTAATAAATAAGATGATAAACGGCGAAAACAACCGCAGCGGTAAATTTTTTAAGTAGCTGTTTTAACAATATAACTTTTACTGAGGTGACAAATTCTCCCACAATGGTAATATTTTCATTGGAAAAGTTGAAAAAGAATGTATGACATTTAATGAAATTGGCTAGAAACACGGGACTACTATCTAGGACATATCAGCTTCGTTAACAATACTATCAATCTCAGTGACATCATGTACAGACATTTGTGGATTTGATATTTGGCTTAAATTGTCTGCAGATTCTGATTAGCCAGATTTCGTTTATAGGACTGAAAGTAGGTCCTCACAGCGCATGATACATAGTATAGTAAAAACTCGCAAGAATTAAGCAGCAAAAAGAGAAAGAAACAAAACATAGCCTGAACATAAAAAGTATTTGTGGCTACTGTGTGACTTTAATGCTAATCATAAGTCTACACATAGACGTGGATGATTCCTTTTTAATGCGAAAGTTTTTCATTGCAAAAAGTGAACGAGTAAGCGTCATCATATACATATACATCATATACATATGAAACACATGGCCTATTTAGACTAAGGCAGACACATTTCATTTTCTTTTAAATGTTATTAATCGCGGCAAAATATTGCCCAGACTAATGCGGTTTCAATATTCGGCAAAAGATTGTCTACTGACGTATTTTCATTTAATCCAGAGTTCTATTTAAGGGCTGCAAACCAGGCAGTGCAGCACAACTGTAAACTCAGGCGAGCTCTGATAGCTTTCTTGTTATTCCCTGTTTCCGTCATATTTTTCACAGAGACAGAATGCGTAGAAGATCTGTTTCTGTTTAGCATCCTCTGATTCCACCAGAAGAAATGTGAACCAACATACTGTTCGGCGGTTTGAGTTACAAGGTAGGATGACGAGCAAGCAAGAAGACAGAGAAACGACCCCGCCAAGCCACGTTGTTGGGTACACGTTGGATGACTTCAGTGGTGATTCTTCCATCGGTTGCTTAACCGACAACGATAGATACAGTCATAACAGAGGGTACGTCGAAGGTGTTTTAGAATCAACAGTTGGCTCTTCCGATAGCAACAGTATCCAAACTAAAGAGAGCCGAGCACTTTATGATGTCAAAGAATCAGTAGAGTCAGAAGACCTCCCGTCAATAGACATTTACGTTGCTGACAACAATGAAGCAAAGACCGCTGTAACCTATCAGGCAAATGATACCTGTCGTAAAGACGCATCAGCTGATGTTTATGAATGTGGGGAAGATATCACCGATGTTACAGAGACCCGCGATGCACCAAACACTGACATTGACGGTATTCAACAAGAGAATGTCATCAGTGATGCCACGAATACGGACATTGATGGGACTCAACCAACGAATATCACCATCAATCGATTGGCAGCTGGCGGCGAATCGGCACATCACGATGATGTGGACGTCTCGGAGTGGATAAGCCCGTATGCAGTCGCGTATAATCAATATGGCCATACCGTAACTCAGAGGCGTGGCCACAGAAATCTTACCGACGACCTCTTGCAACCATATGCTGTTGTACATGACGATGGCCGCAACGACGAGCAAACTTCAACTCGCCGTTCCATCAACAATGCCCAAGGAGTCAGTGCCGAAGACGCAGTTCCACACTCCAGCTTTGGTAAGTTAACTTTCACGTAGTGAGAAGCTAGCAAAGCCTGTCAAGGATAGAAGAAATTAAAAATATTGATCTTGCAGATTCTGTGCACTACTGAATGTTATGTAGACATCTACTTTAAAATCAAATCTCAAAAAATATGACAAGGTTTGTTGGAAATCAAATTTGCTCGGTGTTTCGATAAAGAGCATGCGCATTGATAACAGGTGATAATGATGAAGATAATGAAAATCAAATCCAGAGCATTCTCAAGAATTTCTAATAGCAGTAGATGTCCGACGTGCCTGTAGGCAATGGATAGTAGGTAAGAGGTTAATTGAGTAAAAGTAAGGTAAAGTGTAACTATGGCAAAGTATGGTAATGTAAGGTTTTACTAAGGTAAGGTAAGGTAAGGTAAGGTATGGTAAGGTAAGGTAAGGTAAGGTAAGGTAAGGTAAGGTAAGGTAAGGTATGGTAAGGTAAGGTAAGGTACGGTACGGTAAGGTCAGGTAAGGTAAGGTAAGGTAAGGTAAGGTAAGGTAAGGTAAAATGACTATCAATTTTGTATTCCTTGTATTGTACAGTTGCTATTGGCAACAGGAACATCGGATTACGTCCCAACCGGATGTATGTCCCAAGTCTGACACAGCAGACTGGAGGTAGGGTGTAGTCCAAGTATTGCATTGCAATCCACCTGTCGAGAATGTGTTGATTCTTACGGTACCTGCATATATCACTCAGTAACATTATATAATACGCATCTTACATTTGCATGCTTTTAAAATGTTCTTAGTCATACATTCATGACATATCTGTATCTGTATCTATATAGCCGGTACAACCGTCATTAGGCGTAACACACCGCATTTCCAAACAGTACCTCTGGTAAATCAACTTTCAAGTAGTTAGAAGCTAACAAGGGTAAAACTATGAAAAATATTGATCCTTTAGATTCCGATTTCGTTTGATATGTAGAAATCTATTTTGAACCCGTTAAAACCAAATCCATAGTATTCACCAGTATTGCTAAAAGTTGTATTGTATTGCTAAAAACTTGCTTACCAACGTACCTGTAGACAATTCTAATTTCCAATGTAGGCTCTGGGTAACTTACGGCTCGCATAGTTAAAGATGACCTTTGTACTCCTTGTGCAGAGGCTAATGACGACAGACAGGGTGATTTGCGTCACAACCCTATGTATGTCCCAAACATGCCGCAACCAACTGGAGGTAGAGTGTATTTAATGTTTCATTTTATTAATATTATATTATTTGCTAACTGATTTTGAGAGTAAATCAGAAGAAACCAACGCTATTCACGATTTTTAGAGTAAGTTAGAAGAACCCGACGTTATTCACGACTTTGTGAGTAAGTTAGAAGAAACGGCTTGTTGGATTTTGCACAGTTGCTTGTTGTGATACCAGATATCACTCGGTAATGTTGCAACGCACCCTTAAGTTATTTCCATGCCTTTTAAAATTATTTGTACGCCAGTACTGACTACATAAACTATGATGCAAACTGTAAACTCATGTATAGAACAATGCATTCGCCAATAATGGTCTGTTTTCATTCCGTGTACAGGTCGCATTTACAACCTATCTAGAGCTCGCCTGGTGTGCATTATTACTACTAGTGTGGTCATTGGGGCACTGGCAGTGTCAGCGGTTCTGTTTCCTGTGATATTCAGAGCAACGAGCCAACATGAAGACAGTGACATGGAAACTGTAAGTTTTGATACATCCATGAAGGTAAGATTATCCTGATACACACAAAAAAAAGGTTGTAATAGTTTCTACCGCACAACTGTGAAAGATCATTTTAAAATGTAGCAATTGATATTACTGATAGATATATGTACATAGCAGTACATCCCATGTTAGCTTTGTCTATTCAATGTGATATCCATTTTTGTCTACCATAGACATTGCCGAACCCCGTCACAGAAGAGGCGACCGCTGAATCGGATGGAACACCATCGACTACTTTGTTAATGCAGTTTAACCTGGTCCCAACAACCGCTCAAAGGCACGAGGAAAACAGGCTGATGGCCGGAAGTGGGTGCTCCGGACAAACTGGTTGGTTGGTTTGACTGGTGCATTTAGTAGGCTAATGCATGTAGGCGTAATTTACAGTACTGGCTGCTTGCATTATATACCTCGGTTCACCTCACCTCACCTCACCTTACCTCACAAAAAATGGCTGCTGGTTAGGCAGGACAGTTTTTTGGCAGTGGGTCCCAATCTAAAATTGGACCAGACTGTTTTAATGTGGCCTATGAGAGAGTTGACTGTGCTAGGTGGTTGGTTCCCATGTCAGGTTTGATTGTACTTATCTTCTTAAGTAGTTAACACCATGTATTACCATCATGAAGTTTATTTATGTGTTCCCGAACCTAAAAGTCTGTTTAATGTGCCCCACGCATAATGGAACAAAGGGAGCGAAGTGATGAAACCATTTGAGTTTGGTGGCGAAGGAGGTGAACCAGGCGAGTTTCTTGGAGCCATTGGCGTCGTGGTGTCACCAAGCAACGAGATATTTGTCGCTGAAGAGTTCAACAGGCGAGTTCAAGTGTTCAGCATGAAGGGCACTTACCTCCGCCATTTTGTGACCGTCGTATCAGACGACGAGCTCGATACAATGGAACCAGACAGCATTGCCATCGACGCGGACTGTCACCTCTGGGTGGTTGGCAACGACAAGTTGTCAGGCTACGTTGTTCAGTACACGAAAACTGGACATCGTATGAGAACACTTTACCCCTCATTTCCAAACAATACGTTCAATGGCGTTGCGGTTAGCCTACACCGCAATCATGTCATAGTGGCTGAAAACTGGAAAGACTACTCTGAAGTAAAAGTTCTGCTGTTCAATGGCACGGTTGTTCGCAAGTTTGGAAAGCTGAAGTTCAATAGATACACGCCAACGCGCGTTGCCACAGACTCGGACGGAAACATTTTAGCAGCCGACTCTCTTCGCGGGATCGTGAATGTCTATAATGAAACTGGGCAACACCGGTTCAGCTTTGGCGATCCAGGGATGCATTGGATTGGATCGATCGGTGGAGTGTGTGTGGATAGTTCAGGACAATTTATCCTGTCCTATGGGGACGATGCGAGAGTGGAGCTATATACAGATCGCGGAGTGCACGTTCGTCAATTAGTTAACGTTAACGCCACAAATCTGACCAGTACAGATGGCGTTGCCGTTGGACCAGATGGACAGCTGGTAGTCACCAGCGTAAGTGATGATATGGTACTCGTGTTGCCACACTACTGATAACGTTAATTACAGGTTTGCGTAGCAAAACCTTTGTTGGATCCGTTGGCATATCTGGTGGCCACCATCTTGATTTTGTGATGTCGCAGGGTAGCCATGCCATTTCATTGGTAGGGGTGTCTTTTGGGGTCGCTAGCGTTCTTCTCCAAATCGGCACACAACTATCACACATTCAACTAAATTAAAAATAAAAATTCAATACCAATTCATATTTATGAAAATACCCCGGAATCACTAAACTAACATAGCAAACCTGAATTATATGTAGCACAAATACTTAACTCTAGTATTACATTGTGACTATAGTAGATTAAGATCTAGAATTTTCCTCGCGACTTTTTCATTTGATTAACATGAAAAGTATATCTCCTTGTGGACTTAAATCTAATCTTAACTTGCATACTACAAGTGTCTTAGTCTTACGAATGCAATCATACTACCCTGTCGTAAATGTTCGTTCTCTTAGTGTTTTCTTGAATTGCTTTACTTGTTTGACTGCAATGGTATTGGTACAGCACTACGTATGGTCGAGTAAAGAGAATAATAGTAGCAGGTTAGCAGACAATCGCCTGACGTTATTTGCCTGAGAATTATATAGCGTTAAGTAGATCTTAATTTGTCTGGCCAACACGAATGCAATCCCGATTATGAGAAGACTCATGTATATACTTAAAGTAGAAAATATATATTTTGCTTGATGTTTATGGATGTTTGGATACAGGGCCAAGTTTTTTGTTAAACTTTTACGTTTGTATGTGATTGATATTGCGTACTTTATTGTATTAATGGCTGACACATTATTATTATTATCAAAGATGTCATGACCTCCCTCCATGGTTTTGGTTTGGCTTATTAAAAACGAAATGGACAAGGACGTTTATTCTCGGGTACTTTATATGAATTTATCATAATATATAAGAGAATGTGCTCAAACTGTGAATATTGATATAGATGAAGAGGTTATCAAACTGACCCAAATAAATAGTCAGATATGACGTATTTCAGTGTCACCCTCGAAGCCGAAGACAATATCATTTGTATACACGTGTTAGACACGGCAGTTACGTTAATGAATCAATTCATGTAATATTTCCTCAGACTGTCACACGTTGGTTTTAATGTGACTGCAGCATTTCACTCGAGTACAAACAAGTTGAGGGTAAACCAGTGGCATGGACGGTATAGCTATGGACAAAAAGGTCCTCAAGAAATGTGAAGAGTAGTTTTAGCTAGCTTAATCATTTTACCTTACTATTTCATTACCACGTTCTATTAGCGCATTTCTATGTGCCAATCCGTAAAGTGATGAGGATCCTCTGTCACGCGGGTGACCGGGGTTTGCGGTTTTAAAGACTACACAATGGCATATGAGGAAAGAATCAAAAGAATGTATGTACGGTAGACAATTTCCTGGTTTGAACTTTGTTTTATAGTAATATGTCTTTGCACGTCGAGTATCCGGATATTTCAAAGACTTACAGAAAGCCTTTGTCCTTTTTTCAGCGTGTTTTTTCAAAGTAGCGAAATAGAGAGTTACATTGACTGTTAACAGTTTTATAACCATCAACATCAAATCTTAAGTACATAAGAGTCTTAGAATTACTGTGATAGCTGTGGGGAGGATAAAGGAATAAAAAAACAGCTAGACTTGCAAGTCAAGATTCTCATGCTCTGTCGTCTCGCTAGCTCTGGTGTTTTTGCACACGATTTTATACGAACTCCTAGTAAGCGTTATTCTCTTACACTGAACAGTCTAGAGTAGTTCTATAAGAGCATGTTCTTTTCCCAAACGTATGTACAGTGGGTCACTGCGTTTCTGGACCGGCAGACCGGAAACACCCGTGGCGCGAAGGCAGAAACACTAGACTCCCTTGGCAGACTTAGCACCCACTTTCAAAATGGCCTTCATGTGTCAAAGTGATAACATTTAAAAGGCTTGATGCGTTCCGTTATCTGGCAGAGGTGAGAGGAGAGGAACGTTAGAAATCCCGGACAAAACTACGACCCCGTTCATACTAAATCGCGCAAATCGCGAAATTGCGAAATCGCCCTGAGTCGCATTCCTTCACACCAGGGGTCGAACGAACGCGAGTTGTAAAATCGCGTCCAACAGCTTGATAAACGGCGGGCGCGTTATTCGATTGTCACCACTCTTACTGTTGTGTTCAATGACCTTCTTGTACTTCATCTTGAATTTTTTTTTTCCTTTAATAGTGCGGCATTACTTCCATGTTTTCGCGTATTTGGCCAACTCAGGCAGTCGCCACTTCAGCGTACACGCTCTGGTGTCGGTGGGATCCCTTGAGTTTCTTCTGAATCCCCACATCCCCGAAGATGGCCATCCGTACATGAGTTTTCGTCATTCCATACGCCAAAAACGCCGCCCGATTCTGACATATTTCCGCCGCATTTGGCGTAATATTCCAACAAGCTAGGAGGTAGATGAATATCGTATAATGAGCGGAAAGACTGAATTTGCAGATGACCCCTTGACCCATGACCGGGTCAATATGCAAAGTAAAGCGCCAAACGCGCATCAAGGCGATTTCGAGCGTTCATACTAAGTCGGAATGCAGGCAAATCGCGAGTAAACCACCTCCGGAGGTGGTTTCGCGGAAAGCGATTTCGGGCGATTTCAAATGCGATTTCGGCTATTTCGCGATTTACGCTATTTAGTATGAACGGGGTCGTACCCCTCTCGATCGAAGCCTCTGCTTGGAGAATAAATTGAAATTGTTTGGACGATTGTCTGCTGAACGTTATGTAGACAATCATAATAACAATTTCAAGTATCCTCTTCTGACCGTTATCAAATATTTCAACTGAACTATTTTCAATTACTTCAGAGATCCATTTAAAGGGCGAACAGAACAGTACAGCACAACTGTATGTAGACTGAAGCGAGCTCAGCAAGTTTTCTTGTCCGTAATGTTTTTCACAGAGAATCCATGAAAGATCTGTCTTGCCATCTTTTGATTTCACGAGAATAACTGTGAGCCATCATACTGTTCCGTTCGAGCAAGAAAGCAACATGACGAGCAAGCAGGAAGAAAGAGAAACGGCATCACTCTCCCATGTTGGGAACACGTTGGATGACATCGGCGGTGATTCTACCATCGGTTGCTTAACAGACAACGAAAGATACGGTCATAACAGAGGGTACGACGAAGTAAGTGTCTTAGAACAGACAGTTAGCTCTTCCGACAGCAACAGTGCCCAAACTAAAGAGAACCAAGCAATCTACCTTGATAACGATTCAGTTGAGACAGAAGACCTTCATTCAAAGGGCATCTACGTTGCTGACAACAATGAGGCAAAGACGGCTGTGGCCTACCAGACAAATGATACCTGTCGTAAAGAGGCATCAGCTCATGTTTACGAATGTGGGGAAGATATCGGCAACGTTACAGAGAACGCCGATGCAACCAGCACCAACATCGATGATATTCAACTAGACAATGTTATCAGTGATCCAACGAACCCCGACATTGATGGGTCTCAACCAGAGAATGTCATCATCAATCGATTGGAAGATGGTGGAGAATCGGCACATCACGTCTCGGAGTGGATCAGTCCGAATGCAGTCGCAACTAAGAAGGATGATCCAGGAAAACTGACCGACGACATTTTGCAACCATATGCTGTTGCATATGACGAAAAGGATGACAATGCCGAAGGTAAGTCAACTTTCACGTAGTTACAAGCAAACATGATAAATTAATGAATGATGTTGATCCTGTAGATTTTGGCTACTAACAATATATACAAATCTATTTTGACAGGAAGTCTAGCCGACGACAATTTTCAACCATATGCTGTTGCATATGACGTAAAGGGTGGCCACAACAATGGGCAAGCTTCAACTAGCCGTTCCGTCAACAATGCCGACGGTATGTCAACTTTCACGTAGTCAGAACCAAACATGATTTAAAAATGACTAATGTTCATCCTGTAAATTTTGTCCACCACTAATATGTAGAATTCTGTTTTGAACGGACATCTAGCCGACGACATTTTGCAACCATATGCTGTTGCATATGACGAACAGGGTGGCCATAACAATAAACAAGCTTCAACTAGCCGTTCCGTCAACAATGCCGAAGGTATGTCAACTTTCACGTAGAAAGAACCAAACATGATTTAAAAAATGAATAATGTTCATCGTGTAAATTTTGTCCATCACTAATATGTAGAATTCTGTTTTGAAAGGACATCTAGCCGACGACATTTTGCAACCATATGCTGTTGCATATGACGAACAGGGTGGCCACATCAATGAGCAAGCTTCAACTAGCCGTTCAGTCAACAATGCCGAAGGTATGTCAACTTTCACGTAGTTAGAAGCTAGCATGATAAAAGTAATGATCAAAGATTTTGTCCACTACTAATATCAAGAAATCTGTTTTGACCGCGTTAAGATCCAATCCACATCATTTACACTAAAATTGGTAGATGAAATATATATTTCTATCTATATCTATAAATCTATATGAATCTATGTCTAGCTATCTATATGTATATATGTATATATCTATATCACTATAATATATATACTTATCCATCTATCTCTCTATCTCTCTATATATAGATTTACATACACACATATGTATATAAATAGATAGATAAATAGACATATACACACATATATATATATGCATAAATAGATAGATAGAGAGACTCCGATCTGGTACAATATCCAAATACTTGCTATTCCCTGGCGTCCATAACAGCTATGGAATTGAATGGTCGCTTTTTTACTCCTTGCGCAGTGAATGATGACGACAGACAGGATGGATTACGTCACAACCCTATGTATGTCCCAAATGTGCCACAACCCATGGCGCCTGGAGGTACAGTATAGTCCAAGCTTCATTGCTTATTTCATTGACTTCGAGTGTAACTTAGAAGAAAGCTCTGCCAACTTTTGTGGCTTCTAACTTTGCACTCTGCAGTATGATAGAAATCCGCTAGGTGGACCATTAACTAACTTTGTCCTTTGTTTTGTTTTGTTGCCACCTAACCGCACAACAAAGTGCAAAACAATCCATCAATAGCTTCTTGCGTTATGCTGATAACTACAAACGGAACCACGAACGTAAAGGAGAACATTTGCATATTTTCAAACTTAGGGTGATAATGTTCTGTTTCGATTTGGTTCACAGGCAACATCTACAAACTACTTGGAGCAGCCATTTTTACTAGTGTGGTGGTCGGAACACTGGTAGTTTTAGCAGTTCTATTCCCTGTGATCTTTAAACCAACGAACCAACACGAAGACAGTGACATGGAAATAGTATGTAATCTTTTATTGTTCCAATGCACAAAACGACGCTAGTGCATAATATTTGTCTACTGTCAAATTCTTTTACCATATGACTAATAGATATTCAATTGAACCTGTACTGGTTACCGACTCTTGCAAAAGGAAAACCTTGCTACTTTTTGATGGTCCCTTATTCTATTCTTCCCGGCCCGTCAAGCGAAGTCCATTGATTGGTAACTATGGACAGGTCCGACTATTATAGTAATACGTTCTTTGTTTAACTTGTTCTAACGCATGTGACACCCATTCTTTGCCTACCATAGACATTTCCGTACCCCGTCACAGAGGAGGCGACATCTGAATCGCGTCGAACTCAACCCACTGGATACATGTCATCTTCACCATCAACAGTGGCAGGTGATACTTTGTTCATACTTATTATCTCCATGAAAAAAATGGAGATATAGTTTTAGGTGTGCCTGTGTGTCTGTTTGTGTGTCCGGATTTTTGTAGTCAGCATAACTCAAGAACCTCTTGATGGATTACTATGATATTTGGTATGTGGGTAGGTGTTAGGAAGACAAAGGTCGAGGTCGATTTTTGGCCCTCTGGTATGTGACCTTGGTAATGCAGCAGAACTTGTTTTCTATCTTTTGACCTGGACGTGCTATGGTCTTGATCTTTAGGCGGCAGATAAGTTGTGATGTAAGGAAGAAGTGCTGTAGGTTTGGGCCTCATAGCATCTTGATCTGGAACTGCAGGGTTTTTTTTTCAAAATCTTCCAAGGACAATAACTGAACAAAGGAACAATGGATTTCCATGATATTAAGTATGCAGATAGCTTCGGCAGAGATGTACATAATTAAGTACAAATTGTGAAAATTGGGACTTTATTTGCATAATCAATTAGGAAAATCTATATTTGTAGTGTTTTCCATTATAGGAATCAAATGTTTGTAACATACTTTTGATAGGCAAAAGAAGCAGACTCCTAGATATGTTTCAGACATAAAGTTCATTAATGTGTTTCAGACATTACATTTTGCTTTAATGTCCCCCAGAGATAGGAAACAAAGAGAGCGGACCAATGAAACCAATCGAGTTCGGTGACTTTGGTCATACACCGGGCAACTTTACTGGACCAACTGACGTTGTTGTATCTCCAAACAACGAGATATTTGTCACTGATAGAGACAACAGACGAGTTCAAGTGTTCACCATGAAGGGTGCTTACCTCCGCCATTTTGTGACCGTCGTATCAGCGGACGAACTCGATACAATGGAACCAGACAGCATTGCCATCGACGCGGACTGTCACCTCTGGGTGGTTGGCAACAACAAGTTGTCAGGCTACGTTGTTCAGTACACGAAAACTGGACATCGTATGAGAACACTTTACCCCTCATTTCCAAACAATACGTTCAATGGCGTTGCGGTTAGCCTACACCGCAATCATGTCATAGTGGCTGAAAACTGGAAAGACTACTCTGAAGTAAAGGTTCTGCTGTTCAATGGCACAGTTGTTCGCAAGTTTGGAAAGCTGAAGTTCAATAGATACACGCCAACGCGCGTTGCCACAGCCGGCAACGGAAACATTCTAGTGTCCGACTATAGACATGGTGGAGTGGATGTCTATAACGAAACTGGTCAGCACCGGTTCAGCTTTGGCGATCAAGGAGATCGGGACTATCCTTCTTCGGTTGGTGGAGTGTGTGTGGATAGTTCGGGTCAAGTAATCCTGTCCTATGGGGAGCATCAGTGGGTGGAGCTGTATACAGATCGAGGAGTGCACGTTCGTTCCATCGTTACAAACCTGACCAGTGCAGACAGCGTTACCGTGGGACCAGACGGACAGCTGGTAGTCACCAGTCTAAATGATTATAGTGTACTCGTGTTGCCACACTACTGATGGTGAGAATATTTATGCTGTGAATTGTACAATTTGGACGATAGTGATTTTAGATCAAGAAGCTACCATGCTGGTCCAACTTCGTTCGCCTCTGTTTCTCTTCAATTTGATCATAATTTGAATACATCTCTGTAGAGAGATCAAAGTCTATTTGATACCTGTATAATCATTAAATACCAAGCAGGGAACTCTTATAAAGTGAAGTATGTTGCCCTGGTGTAGATTTTTGCTCTCGTTGTGCAGTTTTTCTACTTTTCTTTCTGCAATGACATTTGTACAGCAATGTGACTTGAACTAAGAATAATTGTAATGTGTTAGGACACAACTGTTGGGCGTTGCATGCTTGATAAATGTAGCGCTAAGTCGATCTTGATTAGTCTGACCAACATTTTTCTATCCTAATTAATTTCAAAGCTTGGAAAACTCATGTATATTCTTAAATTTTGGAAACAATAAATATTGTTTTATGTTTGTGGATGTTTGGATACTATAGGTTAAAGCTTTTTGTTAAGCTTTTACATTTAGATCTGATGGATTATTGTATGAATGACTGACACAGATTATTAGAATGATTCTAAAAATTCATGTATGCTCTCCGTGTCTTTGTTTATAAACACAATTTCTTTATGATCCATCTGAAACTTTTGGTATGGTAGTAAGTGCAGGTATGTATGGCAACTAAACTACGCACAAAAAGTTCGGAAACTTAGCTTTGGTTGATCATATCTCCGTTGTTTTTTACCGATTTTGATGCATTATATATCATTATAAAGCTTGTGTGATTCCCTGTTCTATGATACCAAACTTATTGTGATTGAAAACCCACGGAACAAGTACCAGGACTAATAACGTGAGTAGGTCACGGAGAAAAAGTGCCCAAAATTCCCTGTTGGTGTCATACGCGCGCTGTGACATCCTATCGGTATGGGCGCGGATGATGATTCAATATATTGTTTCCTCAGGTTCTAAGGTTATTTTTAGAACACAGACCATCCAAGGTTATTTCTAGCACACAGAACATCCAAGGTTATTTTTAGCACATCGAAGAACCAATTGTTTACACCACATAAACACCTGCGTCTTGCAACGGTATCGTCATCCACAGGTGTTATTTTTTGTTATTGTTTCACAACAAACGTTGGGGTATGGGGAGGCATAAACTCCAGGGGAAAGACAAGACTTGTACCAGGAACCCTCAATGCAGAAAGATATCGTGACACAATACTTGATCCGGTGGCCATCCCTTTCCTCCATAACATGGGGCCGAATGCCTTGCTGCAAGATGATAACGCCCGCCCACACCGGGCAGGGATCATCGCCGACCATCTCCAGCATGCAGGTGTATAGAGAGGATGGAGTGGCCCTCTAAGAACCCGGACCTGAACCCCATCGAACATCTATGGGAGCAGCTTGGGCGAGCTGTCCGTGCAAGACACGGTGGCTGACCTAGGACGACTGCTGGTGTAGGAATGGGACGCTATCCCAACAGCATCGCATTGCGCGACTGGTGACGAGTATGAGGAGTAGGTGCCGTGCTGTAGTGACAGCGCGTGGCTGGATCACCCGTTACTAAGACTCCTTGCTAACCCGTTACTAAGACACAGATTGTTGGTATTGATAAAGAATAAACTTAGCTTTCATGAATATGTCTTGTTTATTCTTGTTGATTTTTCACAATACTCTCGTACAGAAGTCAATATCAACAGAAGAATATGTACGGAATAGCATGTTTGACTATAGTAAGGTAATCTAGGCACTTTATTTCTTCGACCCACTCACTTTAGCAGGCCTGATGCTCGTTTCATGAACTCGCAATCACAATAAGTTTGGTATCATGGGAAAGGAAATCAAATAGGCTTTTAAATGATATGTAATATATTGAAATCAGTAAAAAAAATAACGGAAATATGATCGACCAAAGTTAAGTTTCCGAACTTTTTGTGCGTAGTTTATGTATTTTCGCATTGCATTTTATTCTATACAGACAAATACATAATAAACTAATGCCCCGTTGAATGTTTCTGCATTTCTTAACATCGGCTACGTTTTTATTTCCCAAGATTTTGTGCATGTGATGGCACAAAGTTGCAGTGTTACAGTAACTTAGTATCAAAGCTTTTGTTAATCTATTCGGGAGCCAAAATTATTGGGTTGTTTATTATATCACATCAAACGGTATTGCTGATGCCAGTGTCCAAATGGTATGCATGGAATTGTGTGTATGGAAACAACAAGGGAAACCAATGGCATGTTTGTATTGCCTTTATACTAATTTCACCCTTGTAAAGCTCAAAAAGACAGTTGGAAATACAAGCTAACCTCATGCAATGTTGTATGTTACATGTAGTATGAATTTTAGACCTCTAGAAGTAGAGAGAATGTCCTGTTGACAGACCTTGCACAAGATTACCGTCGCATGAAGTTGAAATGTGCACAAACTGTGTTTATTGAATGTGTCAGGAAAGCACGAGAGAAGTCATTAAAGAGGAAGTCAATAAAGGGCTTTCATTCATTCATTTATTCATTAAAACGCTGGTAAAATGTCTAGTCTGTTAATTTCCTGCCTATGTTTGTAGATAAGGCTATGTTGATTTAATCATATGGATGACATCCTCTGGGAACACCAAAACTGATGCGAGCGTGCGAATAAAAAAAAAAAAGGCCTATGAAAAAGTTGCCTTTATTATGAAATTTAAGTGGAAGGTTGAGCAAATTGGTATGGCCTACCAAATAATAGATTCTTCATTTTTCTTCATTGACTTTGGAATTTGCTTTGGCATACAACGACCTTGCTATCCGTTTCCGAAATATGTATATATTTTGCAGTTCACGGCATATATTTGCTATTTTGCAGCTGCTTTGTACGATTTGCAGTATGGTCGAAAACCTTTTTTGGAAATGGACGAAAATCGATGCTCGCGTGGATGTCATTCATATGATCAAATCAACATGGCCTAGCTTGATCTCACGCCAAATTCCAACCACGGCTAGTCTCTAAGCAGATGTAGCAGTCTGGCTTCTGAGCATACTTAGCGGTGATTGGTACGTTTTTCTGTAGCTTTTTTTACCAACGGGATTTCTTTACAAATCCTGGCACATATGCTGTTTAAACGATTCACCAACGATGATTTCATGGTGCACAGGGAGAGGTACTACTGACACCAATTTTGAAAGGATCGCCCCGCCCTTGTACGTCTTGCAGCAGATGTGCCAGGAGGGTAGCCTGGGTACCACCCTCCGCAGAAACCACTGGATCAATCTTTTCGCTAGCTAAATCACGGAAAAAAACTTTTGCGAGGCCGCGACTTTTGCATTGGGAGGACACTTTTGTAATTATGGGGGGTGCAATTTTTTGTACGGGGGTTAGCAAGCAAATTAAAGACTGAGCCAGCTACCAAAAGAATATTTGTAAAAAGCGCGTAATCTCCTACAAAATGTGCAAAAATACCGCCAGATCCGCTCAAAACAAGCCCTACACCTGCTACTTCTGCTTGGAGATAAATGTACGACTGCCACTCCGCGATTCTGCAGGTTGTCCCCGGTTCTGGTGAACGCCACTGGGCCGTAGAGTTATCTGCCATATCTCGGAATAGAAATCATCTCAGGTCAACAGCACCTGACATCAAGCCCGGCGTGGTCCACATGGGACTAATAGAAAGAAGATAGGACCGTAAGGTCCACAAAGGCCACCTGTATAATCATTCCCAGGGAAATCTTTGGAGCATGATGTGGTGTCATATACGTCCAAATGTTCGTGAGATCTTTTTCAGTTCTAATTGAGGTTAAGGCTTAACAGCGTTAGTTGCTCGGCACCATATCGCATGTCCTATTAAAATGAATAAGTTTGGTGCCAGACAGCCTACAAAAATGAATTAGAACAGGCGGGCAATATCATCCTATAATATGAAATGAGTCATAAAACCGAGTGCAAGTCAAGTATCCCCCCCCCCTAGTTTATTGCATGATGTGGTGTTGGAGATTTAGAAACCTGGCGTAAATTTGAGTGTAAAAGTATTAGTGGACGTACCTGTGTCTTTTTGGGTGGAAGTAAACAATCATTCAAAGAACTTAAGGCACTATCTCTACCTCTACCTCTTTCGTTCTGCTTATTCGTTAAGGCACGGTCGTAAACATTTTAAGACAACATTCTTGCTATCCCTTTCTGCCCACTTTTGAATAAAGGGAAGGTTTTATTATCATGCTCCTCGGCAGTTGTGTTTGACAAGGCTGCAGATCGACTCTCTGTTCTGTGCCTTGGATCTGAATGACTGTTTTTATGTTTAATTCAGACAAATCACCTATGGTCGTGTCTGTAGCTTACTCAGCCGTTTCTGCATTTCTGCTTACAGGTCTTGTTTCTTAATTAAGGTTGAAGACCAGCCATATTTATGTCCCGCTGTCTCCGATTTTTATTAGCACAGGGAAAGGTGTGCTGTTAACAGTCCTTTAGACGGTCGTTAAGTGTAAGAAACAGTGCCAGACAGTCCATCATTCTTCATTTGGGAGTCATTTGTTCAAGTGCGTCCAAAATGAAGCTTACGCAGAGTTGGCATCTTGAGCATTTCATTCTCTATTAACTTTTAATGTTCCCATTTAAGTACGTGCACCATTACATTTTTTAAGTAGAAAGTTTAAGTTTCTCATCATTAACAGAAAATTGAAGGAAACCTCTTGAGAGCACGTAATTGGAAAAGTGGCGTTGCGTCGAATGACCGAGTGGCTAGGCTATAGCGCCAGCAGACACGTTCCTGACTGGACGTTGTGTCCTTGGTATGTTACGAAAGGGTACCTGACTTCGGTTGGGGAGGTAAACGGTGATGGTGATGGGGGATGGGATTCGCCTTCCAATACCGTGCCCTTGACAGCGATGATCACTGCAACTACGGCCTCAAAAAGGCTACGAGACTACCTTTAATATTTAGTTTGAACAAAGGTACAAACACTCCAACCCCTTCCAGTACAACATATGCAATATGATTTACATTGTTCAAGTTTATCTTGATCTTTTTTGGCGAATCACTGATGAATCACAACGATCTGTAAGCTATTGGCTGCCCAATGTGCTCTTGAACATTATCCATTCTTTCTATTTTGTCAAAGGACCCCAATCCGATAAGCAAGTTGTGCCCTCGTAGGTAGACAACGCGCTAGCGGTGCCATCACGGCAACTGCTTGACAGAAACAAACGATGCAGGGTCAACCATTCCAGAAACTTGGTGATTTGTAACATGTAAGCACGTATATTTGCATGTCTATTAAGATATACTGATTCTACCGGTCGCCTAGCTAAGCATCCACTTCTAACATGGCATTTGTTGAATTAGGTAATAAACTGGATGGTCAAGCGGATTCTTCTTCGGTGACTCTATGACCACCGACCCAGTTCTAAATGTACAGCCAATAAATAAAAACCTGGGAGCGTCAATGAACCGTTAGATCAGGAGATTGAATACGTCTTTTGCCGCACCGTGTCAGATAACCTCATTGCACGTCCAACAAATGGGAACAATTTACGACAACTGCCACTAAGATTCTGGCCTGACCCCCCATTCCTTGCACAAGAAGGGTAATTTCTCATGTTTGCGCATCTAGAATTTGCAGAGACTAATCTATCAGTTGGTTACAAGAAATGTCAATCATGATAAGAACTTTCTTCATCATAATTAAGAATTCAAAGTTCGTACCAGCCACTTTTACACCAACATTCGTGGGATTCCAATGGTTCAACAGCACCTTCGTTCTGTTGTTACTTACAATTCCTGATTTGCCTTTATCTATTCACTGTTCCTTTGTTTATCTATCTAAACCAAGTGCGTGCCCGTCATTCATCTCCTGCAGATGTGTTACCAGCTAGGAACTGTATTGTAGATACGACTGCACACTTATCATCATAACATAAAGATAGAAGCTATCGACTTTATCTTCGACGATATATCTAGATTTACTTCAAAACCCTGCTCCGGACATTTGCTGTCTTCCTTCTTACTTAAGCAGCTCGCACCGAACACCTCTACACGCCGGTAGGATTAATGTCCACTAGCAATATCAATCAGCTCGTATAGATAACACCGTTGCCTCCAACTAAAGTAGCCGTTATCCGCTGACAACAGCTCTACACTCCACCCTTGAAATTGAACTGGAAGCACTTCGTGAGAATCTAAATTTCAGATGGCTTTGAAGCTGATGCCTAGCCTGTCCGTATCTCTTTCAATTGAAGTCCGAAGTATTGGAAACTACGAGCGAGAAATTAGACCCAAGGGCGGGATTACAGAGTTCTTCATGACTGGAATTCAAAGAGTCCCCTTTCTTGTTGAAGATAACACCTACAAACGCGTCTGGTTGCTGCCGGTATTGGTGAGGTGGTGCTTAGTGCTTGCCTATGTTCGCGAAATCGTCTACTGATTGCTTTGTTGAGATTTTCTCTTCAGTACTTAAGCACTGCTGGTGATGATGAATGAAACATCAAAGTTTCTCGTCTCCCGCGATCTCATATCAACAAACAATAGCACAAGCATCTTTTAATGGTCCCAACAGGGACCATATAGACATGATAGAATCTTCTTGATTACACTATTTATCTAAGTCAACAAATTAATCAACTGAGAGCTACACCTGATTATATCCTACAGCTTCTCCCACGTAGTTTAATATTGTGCACATCAGGTAGCTAATTGCTTTGAAGCAAGTTTGCGCACAAACTGGCAGATAATATCTATTCAACCATTTTCTCCCACAAAAAAATGCATGCAGGATTTAAAAAAATATATCCCTACTGCGTAAACGTAGGTGTTAGAGCTGACATGACGTCATTAATTCGCTTTTCACCAGTTTTGTTTGATTTCGTTTTATTCAGATCTTTACTAGTAATAGTCAGCATTTCCAACAGTTTAGGGTCTACAGCAACATATGTGACGAATGAATTCTGACAGGTGACCTTCATATCCAGACCTCCCTTACCTGTATGTCAACTGAAAACCTATGTTGACGACCGCCATGTCATTCCGTCAGCGCAATAAATTCCTCACCGTTGCATCTATACAACCTCCCCTGACCACCATATTTCACTAATCTACTTGAATATCAGTCATAAAACGCCTTAGAGTGTACCTTGAATACCAAATGATCAGGTTCAATAGATGTTCTTTCACTGTGAAGTATGACACGATGTCCCCCGAGGACTTCGTTCACCGCGATCCAAGAGGTTGACTAAGAGGACTGCCCATTACTTACACCCCCACTCCACAAGGGTGGCAATCTCGCTGCGATCGTGCTGGGACATAAAATTCAACGAATTTCATCGATAAAATTTATTGAAAAAAAAAACCGAATCTTTCTACGCTTGTGTGTTTTGTTGCCTTTTCAGCCATACTTGTATATCTTGCATGATATTTCAGTTATGAAGTCAAGGGTTTCACAAATTCAGTGTAGGTCGCAGAGAGAGCGCAGCGCGATCGCCGTCAAGTGGAATGGGGGCTTTATCTGATGGGAAAGCCTTTTCAGTTTTCACATTCCTAGATATGTGCATAGGAAATTAAATGGTAGGGATTGCGAATAATGGTGGAATGATACTTTACATATTTGTTTGCCCATCGAGCTACTGACAGGTCACAAAAAAGGTTTTACAAAAACATATCGCACCAGTCAATAAATTTGCCGGTATTCCCAATAAGAAATACACTGCTCAGAGTGATTGTGGGTGCTTTTATTTATCATTATAACTGCCGGGCATAAATTCATTTTCATAAAACGAAAATACATACAAGCCAGTGTGAGTTCTATAATCTAGTATGTGGATCCCGATTCGGCTTCTACTCTCTCTTAGCTAGGATAATGCTCTGACAGTCAAAAGGAATAATGTCTTCCTATAGAAGCACTCAGAACTTCTTCAAACAGAGGGAAAAACAAAAGAAGGCTTTGTGAAGTACAAAGTTGGTAGAGGGTCTGCATGCCTGTTCCGTGAAGCGTATTTGGATTCATCATTAATCGTAGCCGGTCAGCTGTAATTCAACGTCAAACATTGTCGGTTAGTTATTCGTGAAATGATATTGGTCGCTTATGAATGTACATAACACGTTATTTACCATCCCAAATTCATCGTTTAGCATTGAAAAATTACATGTATTGCGAAGTCAATCGCCAGATTTCCTAATTGTCACCAAGGATCGTCCAGTATTCACCGACAAGTTTAGCAAGACACCCTATGGATACAATGGAACAATCCAATGGAACCGTACCAAAGCCTCAAGTTTTACCATTAACTTTTGCCAGCCCTCCTGAATTTACTGCCAAGCGCTGCCGGTCTTTGCCAGACATTTCAATTGACGTTGTCAAACATTGTCAAACGTTGTCGGTCGTATCAAATTTACCATTAAGCGTTGTCAGGATCCCCCCATGTGGACCCTTCTGGTAGAGTGCCAGGCGCCGACAGATGGTCAATCCGGGCTTTATTGTACCCGTTATTGAAATATGATAACCTTATTAGTTCGGAACCTTCCTCGTTACTGGATCCGATTCATCTTCCACGTGAGTTCCATTTGATTTCGCAGGGTGACGGCGAAGGGTATCAAACTTCGCTACATTTGCCTTGCATTTGCATCAGTAAGATCGTAATGTTTAAAAGATTAGCAGGGGAAAGGATGGGCTGCACTCAGTGCATTGCAAAGTTCACGAAGGACACAACAGCTCGGGGATTCCTGGAGGCCGTTGTAGATCAAACAGTAGAACTGTGAACCTTCGTCTGCAACATGCCTCAATAACGCGTTCTTGTGTTGCCGTTATTAAGTTCTGCTTATCAAAACGACCCCATATAGACGTCAATCACTTAAAGACAATAACTGAGCGAGCGTCACAAAACGTATTCATGACCTCTCTGAGGGGGTTATACATACGAAATGTGAATCGTAAAGACTAAGAAGTGCACGATGCCACGGTAATAAAGGAGCAAGGCGCCGGTACAAGAGTAAAAGGGTCTTAAACTTGGCTGCAATAGCTCGATTCCCCCGTTCGGCGGCGTCTTTGTAAAACAGTGCACTAAAAGTAAACGTGAACAACGTCGTTATTGCTTATGGCAGTCCTCTTGGGCACTATCTCTGGTCCATCTTCACGGATTGTAGTTTTTGTTTTTTGACAATACCCCTCAAACACCCCCGACATGTTTTAGACTAAAATGACCGAACGGGTCCAAATGTATCCCATTATGTTATTTCCGTAATATCTTTTTTTTACATCACTGTACATATATTACTTCGTAAATCTAAGAGGAATATTGGGACATGGTTAGGTGTGAATAGATCCTGATTATTCTCATAGTTTACACAAAAAGATCAGAAAGACTGTAGTGCTTGCACTATAGATTCTAACCTTATTCCCAACAATTTTGCCCCTTACTTTTCTCAAAAACAATATAATGATAACAAACTGTATAGTATTGAAATTCCCAAGAATACATAATAAGGACAGCCCAAACACATGTTTTGAAAACTGCACAACACTCGGACTCAACTCAGAGTTTCCTCTATAATACCCATAGCATTGTGCCAATCTCCGTAAAAAATAATTCATAGTAGATGTTTACTGACAATGTTCAAATGACACTTTAAATATACGCCTGGGGTCCAGGATCTGTTTCTGCGAATACAGCATACAAGAAGCTATGTAACTGCAATCTTGCTTTAATAATTTCAAGCTGAGTTTCATGGAACACTTGAAGTGATATCTTTCTTGAATGCATACTATCCATCATTCATCTACAGCTATCCTTTAGCATTAATGCAGCCTCAGATACGTTAACGCATTTTACAAGTTGACAGCAACCGTCTTCCTTGGGTATTGGCATCTGCGCTATAACTACATCACTTCGCACCCGGTGCATGTAACTTCGTTGAAAGGAGTCCGACCTTCATGTAGTGAGTGATTCCCGTTATCGACAGAATCATTCTTCAATTAATCAAGAAGAAGTCGTCTGCCTTGCAAATCTCTGTCGTAACCATTGGGAATCTATACGGGTTGTCTCATTAAGGATGGGTGATAAAATGTGAGGGGTGTGAATGAGATAGCGGGAGCAGGGATAGTGTTGATGTGAACGTAAACTTGATGGTGGGGATGGAGAGTTGTAAATCCCAATTGTTGATTTATAAGGTCTCATCTACAAACAAAGGAGTCATGTGGGAGGGATCTGTTGGTTCGACTATTACTAGCCTTAATGCAGAAATTTACGGCCTTCATAGAGCAACTGAATGCAATTCCTTTGACCAGTTACATAGTGAATTTTCTGCACGTCAACCTTTAGAAAACAAATGGCGAGCAGTCACAGGTCACGTTTTGGAATCTATTGTTTAAAAGTAAAACTCAGACATGTAAACTCCAATTCGATGAATCACCGTAGCACACCAACCTTCCAACCCACTCCATTTTAATGAAAAGTTGTTGTTTTTTTTCAAATACTTATCACAGTGCAATTGTGCCAAGAAGGTCTTCATTTAGATATAGAGGAGTTATCCATCTTAAAGTTTAAAGGCCCATCTTAGCACAAATTACTTCCTTCTTCTGGTGAAGATGTTTTTAAAGGATCTGCTACATCCGTGCGATTTCGTAAATCTACAAACCCCGAGGTCGTTCACTGATTGGCGCTTCTGGTCAGTAGACATCTTCATCCACTACCCAGACCTGCTAATGCTGCAGCTGCGGAGAAGCGTCTGGAAAATAAGCCTTACAAGATCTGATGGACATGGCTTTAAGGGGTCTCTTAACTTCATGCAATCAATCATTTGTTCATGGTTGCGGACAAAGAAAGCGTCCATGGTTTGATACCTTTGGGCTGCAGACATCTCAAATCACAATCGCAAATGAAGAAGATGTCATGGCTGCTTGAGTTTTGGTGATGTCTGGAAAAAATGCCCCCGGAGGCAAACGTTAACAACACACAAGGCATAGGCATACAGGAACCGAACAAAGATTATACCAAGTTTTGAAAAACCTGCAGAGATGAAATCATTCCCTGTAGCATCTGTATCAAATAGGCCGGACTGTTGAAAACTTTATTTTGAAGAATGCTCGTATGTCTACACTAAACTGCACATGTCTACTATGATAAATGAACGACGTTTTCAGAACAACCCTGAAGGCGTCTTTTATATCTACCAGAAATGGAAAGGACGCGTAAAAAACCATGCAAGTTGATTGTGTTGCTCTCTTATTATCAAAGTGTCCTCACCTTGATTTTCAAGACAGTTCGACTGTGTCCTGTTGAAGAGAATAGAGGGTGAATGCACAATGTCCTTTGTAATAGAATGTAAATTATAGAGCAAAGAGAGAAATGCACTATATGTACTATGCACTATACTGTTCCTTTATTTTTTACTATATGTAAAAAGTTTAATCTGCTCAATGTTAGTTGGTGTGTATTGTATTGTATTTATCAAACCCATGGACAGAAATTTAGCGTCATTACAAGAAATGCAGCATCTTTAAAAAAATGTAGTAAATTTGAAATGTTGCATGGATTTGATAACGTATTGTCATAGTATGTAAACAAGGCTAACAATTCAGCCTAATGGATTCGATAAGGCTATTTTTTAGAAATAAACAAACAAACACTTATGAACTTTGTACCTGTCTCGTTGTGATCTGTAATTATCCCAGTATGGCACAAATTTGCAATCAAGATCTTCATTTATCCATTCAATTGTCAAAAAAGTAAGAGTCAGCAACTAACCTATTTTCTCAGATGATAGATTGAAGCCTAAATTCGGTGAAAAGGGTTAACCACATTACTGTCCATTGGCTTGAGAAACTGCTCTTCAAATACAATAAACGCAATGCAGGTAGACTATACCTTACCTAAATCTAATTATGGAAAGGTAGACAATTTGTTTTTCAAATCAAATGTGGTAGAACTTTCCCTCTGCCCCCGTTGCCTTCTGTGGACACTGAGAATGTTATGTCTATATGGAAACCGATCAGCCTTTTAAGGAACGTAAATCTAATAGTTCTACCATTGACGAGGTTATAATCGATCACGAATTTAGCATTAGAGCCACAAATGCATGGTTAGGTCTCCTAAGAGGGTTGAAGGTGCCAGTGAAATTTGAAATATTGGTTTAGTGCTGCGAAATCTCATAGCAAACTCATGGCTGCTCTACTATAGAAAACATACATTTCAGTTACTTTTTATTGTTATCATTTAACATTTTTGCTTGCTTCAGTCTGTTAAACGGCTTAAAAGTGTCGATTTTCTCAATTTTGGTATAACAAATGTTGGTTTAGTTCTTTAGTGCCCTTTAATCACATAGCATAGGGAATATACGTATCAGCAAATGTTTGACGTAGTTTCTTACACGTATCATTGATTCAGCATTAGTCACCTATGTATGAGGAATTGGTAATCGAATGAAACGTTAGCAGTCATCAGCAGAGCTTGTTTCAGGTTAAGCCCGAAGCGCATACCTCTTGGTGATTTATCCTTGTGTTGAATTTAAGAATAGCATGGGGCATGCTTACAGACATATCATCAGTCACAGTCAAGGGAAATAACTTAATTAAGCGTTAAATTACCATACGTGCTGCGATCCCTTGGCCTCTAATGCGATTTAGCGTCGTAGTACAGATCTGTGATTGGAATTCGTTCGTGGCGAATGCACAGAGGCGTCATATCTTGTTAGCCAATTCCAACCGATTTGCGACGCAGGAATACAAACCGTCACAGCTTGTCTGCTGACAGTTTAATTACAATGATGTGTGGTGGGGAAACCATTCTTTTCCACTGATTTACGTTTCAATCCATTATTGTGGTTTACTGGTCTACTGGCAAATCTGGCAAATCCCTCTACTTAGCTACGGATGGGTTGGCAATTGGAGTCCCACGACCTCATACCTTGCGAAACAATGTTAACCTTTTGGAGTGACGTATTATAAATGTTTCTCATTGATTATGCAAATAAGGTTTTCATTTGCATATATTATACCAATTGATAATTTTCTCCACCCAAAATAGGTTAATAACACATGAGCTATTTACCACTCGTAAATCAAGACCATAGCATGTCCAAAACACTACAGTACCTCTACAGTATCTTAAAAAGCCGATAGAAGGCCCATTATAGAAGTTTTGTTTTCCCGACACCTACCCACCTACCACATGTCATAAAGATCCATACGCAGCTTCTTTAGTTTGACAGGCGGACAGACAGACAGACAGACACACACACACACGCGAGAAAACGGCACCCAAAACATAACCTGCTAATAGAGGTAATAAGTGAGGTGTGTAGCTAGACCTTAATTCACTTGTGGAATTAGATTTTGTTTGTTTCCTATGGTTATTCTGCGTTGTGCATAAATCATATTCTATATTATTCTGTGAAATTGCATAAACAATATTGTTATGGTTTAGGATAATCACAGGGAGAGAGGAGTGCAGTCATGATCAATGGCCAGTATGTCCAAGGATAAAATTGACAAGACCAATATATTTTTACTTCTTGATATCATCACATATAACGTTTATTATAGTTTCTCGCTCAGATATTTTGTACTGCTGGCGGTAACTGCTGTAAATGCTATGAATTAAAGTACAAATCTGTCAGTTCGTGATAAAAACTAAGTGATGTATTTTGTGATTTGCATTGGTATCTCCAACGCCTCTGGAACGAAACGAAAACGTTGCTTGTCACGTGTAAAGATTAGTGTTTAAAATAGTGTCTTTTTCTTTCGTCGTTTCAACGAACTAGGGCCGTATGCTATTGGGGATTGCAAAACGTACAATTACAGAAACATACTCAAAATAACATGACGGTCTTTGTGATAAACTCGCGTATACTGGCATCGTTGTCTGACATTATGAGCCATTCATTAAGAAAGAAAACGCTCAATACTGTCTCTCCTGGTTAAAGATGATTTGTCTTCGTTGTATGAAATAAGATTTTCATATTCTACAAAACGTCACATTCACTGATAACATAACATACCGGGTATACATTTAAACATTTGATATTTCATTTAAAGTATATTCAATTTGGGTACGTGTAACGTTATAATTTTTTTTGTCCATTTACTACACTGGATGCGAGTATAAGAGATGCGTTATTTGACAGTCTATCGGTTCTAACTCTTTAGACTGGTTCCAAGCACGCTTTGTACTTAATTAGTGCCTCTTCGTCTGGTATTTCTGGTATTATATCCTCTTTAGTAACATATACCCTATATTTCACATCATCTGCACCGAGAATGTTACATTTCGTCTGTAAATCGTAATTACTTCCATCGTCCATTGGCGGGAGGGACACTCCAACACAGAAGAGCGCCATGATGCCTTTGGTAGTCTTCGATCGGTGCGTTATCCTCGCTTTCGGTAGGATGCATTTCTTCTCTCCGAACTCATTGACGACATCGTCGCAGCTACAGGCAGTATTTGGCATCCCTAGGTTGCAGGCAACGTCCATCTGACAAGTGATGACATGCAGAAATTCGTCTATACCGATCCAAGAGGTTGGCATGTCCGCCATTGGGATGTCGTTCCCCATACTGTTCGCTTTTGCCGTTTTATTCCCACTTCCCTTCTGCTCTTCCCATGGAAACATGAACATGGAATGTAGATCATTCACCAGTGGCAAGATGTCCCTTCGTATCCTACTCGTTTTGCCGTTGCCTTGTCGTTCTACCTGCTCCTTACCCAACGCCCTGTTCTTCAATAGGGTTCCTTTATCCAATCCGTAATCTCCTAGCTTAATCGAGTTAACATTAGGAAGGTCTACACCATCTGAGTAAGAAGCGTGTTCTTCCAAAGAGGCTTTAAATACCAGCGATCGAACAGTTCTTTCAGCAATCCCTTGATGAAGTGCTAACAGGAAGAGCACACTTAGTTGTTGGAGACGAAGACTGTGCAGATGCATCTTGCTGGTTCTTCAAGTGTCAACAGTAAGATGCTCACAGATCTTCAGTCCATCTGCCTGTAAGACAAAATAAAAGTGTCAACATTTTTACTGCTAAGGAATGTACAGCATGATTTACGATTATCAATAGATCTTCATTAGTATCCAAATACTGTAAATGCAGAAATGTTCGCGGTGGTTTTATGTTCGCGGGTTTCGCGGTAAGCTCTTCGACGCGAACTCAAAACCACCGCGACATTTTTTCCCTTCTACCCTCTTGTCTACAACTCTCTCAAACGCTAACTTAAAACCACTGCGAACACTCCATTTTCTCCCTACCGTGGAATCAAAACCACGCGAACTTAAATGCATGATTGCGTTTGCCATCTACATGGAAACGCAAGTACATCATATCGGTATACATCATAATGTATTCACAACGTTATGCCAAGAGGAGATAAGCCTTGGATACATTTTTCAAGATGACTTAAGATACACCTCCCTATACTCTTGTCTTCGTATCATCAGCAGGGTATAAAGTTTAAAGTCGTGTCTGTCAAGGGAAATGCAGAACACCTTTATCAGAGCATTGTATATAGCTCTATCCTTAAGGCTAGTGATAACTGTACTATTCTTGTCTCCGTTCTTCACCTTAAACGTGGAACGCAAATGTAAACGATGAGTTATGGCTTTCCAATGTCTTCTGATCTTGGCTTTCTTTTATCATAAATGCATACATCACTTTCATGGGGGGAATCTACCGGCTTATGCTTATGCATGAAGATATAACTAGTCGACATGGGAACAGTTGTCAGATGATATATTAAAGATACCTTTTAACTAAAAATGTGAATAAGTGTGATTCAAGAAAGAGGGTAGAGAAAGATTCAAGCTCTTTTTTTTACCGACTGCATCCATAATTATGCATTTTCCACCAACTGTTTTTGCTGTGACTGTTTCGCATTCATTATTGACAAGACAACATAGCTTCTGTATTGCTGTTCAACCTCACATAATTTTCGAATTGAATGCTATGGACGATGATGTTTAGTTTAAGGACGTCAATAGCATTAAGTTAGCAAATTGTGTTAGGTTGAACAGCAATACAGGATATGTGTTGTCTTGTCAATAACGAAGGCAGAACAGTCACAGCAAAAACAGCTGGTGGAAACTGCAAGGTCATGGATGCAGTCGGAGAAAAAAAACTTGAAACTTTCGTTACCCTCTTTCCTGAATCACACTAATGCATATTTCTAGTTGAAAGGTTTTCAACTAAAAAGATTCCTCGTCCATAACATTAAGCTATCGAATTGTGTTAGGTAGAACAGCAATACAGAAAATATGTTGTCTTGTCAATAAAGTAATCCAATCGACATATCCCTCTGGTGGTCGACCACTTTCGACGAGGTATTGTTAAGCTTCTGCAAATACCTCATGCCACCTGTGTCCTTTATTCATTGTCAGATCCCACTGCTTTGCAAATTATGACAAATTGACGAATACCTAACTGTTGACAGCATGAGGTTGGATTTGTTTTCAGGAATATTCAGAACTCCAGTGCGTCCCAAGCTGCGTTGAACGTTGAAAGGACAACACGGTATAATCACACGGCAATGGTGGTTAGTTTAAACCATAATTTGTTAGACCATGACGGTGATGTTTCATGTTCGTTGATAAACACTTATGTCTGATTTGCCTCTTTTAATCTGCATTTACCGTCTCTCCAGCCCGTTCATTACTTCCGCCGATTTCTGGTCATTTGTCACAATTAAGGAGCATTTGCAATTATTCATGGTATAAAGTAATAAAGGCAGACTGTGATCGATGTATCCATTGAGAGAGTTGTAATCCTCGCATATCACTCTCGCTGCCGTGCACAATTAAGTCAACCAGATGTTGCTGGAGTAATGGAAGAGTAAGCGCACAAATCTAGGGAGTCTTCCATACACGGAAGATGCAGATCCTAAGACATAGTGCCGTAACGAAAAGACAAATTTCGATTTAAGTCTACCTCTCTTTCCAGCAGATATCGGGCAGTGTCATACCTTTCTTATCTGAAGAATCCATGTGAAGCACGTGGAAATTTATAGCTCGAAGAAGGCTATAATTGTCACATTATACTGATAGATATACATGTAAGATAGATACGGGAATTCCTTAGATATAGTACTGTAGCCTAGGCAAGGGAAAGGTGAATTTCGATTTAAGTCTTGCTGTTTTTCAAGCAGATCATGATTGGAGTGTGTTGTAAGTTCCTTATTTTTATTAGTGATATTTTTTATCAAGACGTCCCAATATGGGGAGCATATGAGGACACTTTTGT
Source organism: Branchiostoma lanceolatum (assembly GCF_035083965.1). Classification (NCBI taxonomy): domain Eukaryota; kingdom Metazoa; phylum Chordata; class Leptocardii; order Amphioxiformes; family Branchiostomatidae; genus Branchiostoma; species Branchiostoma lanceolatum. The sequence goes on along the minus strand of NC_089733.1, from coordinate 12,505,441 downwards.
ATAAAATGTGATTGTTATTGGGGTAAAATATCGCTAGGACTATCATACAACGCATAAACCTCACGACTTGGCATGATTTGTGTCCCAGCCCCGTAAAGATGAGCCTCGGCGATTCTATCAAATAAAGTGTCACTTGATTGATCATTCTACAGAGGTGGTACTCTTGTAAGTTGACGCAGCGTGACAGATACATGACGTATTTACAGTTTACTGCGCCAATCTTGGGGATATATTTTACCGCAGGCGAAATGCAATCGATTATGTGTTGGAATCTTGTATTATTGCGATATTTACATGAATGTAACAAGGTGTGAAGGGATTGTGCAGTGGGTTGGTATGTAACAGCTGTTCACCTTTTGTTCCATATACTCAAACGAATTAGATACATTCCGTCCTATAGATAAATCAAATTACATTCTAGGAGAAAATAACGTTTGCTGTGTACAAGTATAAATACATCAAATACGTTGATGAAGGTTAGACATCCAGGTAGTAAGATACGCCAAAAAAAGTTACTCAATCAACTGGAAAAAAATTGAAACAGTAAGTTTTGACTGTTTCAAAATCTTTTCCAGTTGCTTGAGTAACTATTTTTGGCGTACATCAAAGACTGTTTAGACCTTCGAAACATAAGTGCGAACGATATGTTAAACTAAACATGTTGATCTATTCAAATGTACGTAGGTTGATTAATTTAAATCTACTTGATTGTTTGCCTGTATTTGTGTATGTATAGTTGTATTAGACCTTCCTACAGTCGCAGTACTTTTGCTGTGTCAACAATAAAGATTATTGTAACAGGTAAGTATGTTCGCACGTTCTGGCCTTCCTAACTCCTAAAAATAACTTTCTCTGTCGTATGAAAACGAAGATTAATAGGTTCTACTAGATTTTCTGTATTGCTGTTGCGGCTGAACCCGCTCTATACCCGAGAGGACTTAACACAGTCGTGTGAGTTCTTGTGATGATTAACGATGTCTTGAATATATGCGGAAAATGTTCATAAGATATCGACAGCGCCAAGAGAGTTCATTTAGGGATAAGTATTCCATTGAGCGGTTTGAAGGCTTTGGCTGCTTGGAAGCGTGGGAAGTTTTTCCATAGATTGTAACGCTATTTAATATCATCAAAATACTTGTCGAACCGCTTTCACATACCTTTGACGCTTGTACCCTGTATGTACCTTTTTAAAAGCGTATTCATAAATCTTTAGGGTGGTTCCTTCACTTAACTATGTAACTGATTTCCAAGGGAGCCCTTAACTTTCGTGCTGTAATCTACCGTCTTTCGCAATGAATCAGCTCACATGGATTTGCAATAAATTGAATTGTCCGACAAAAGGTAAATCAACAACGACTAACATCCCATATATATATATATAGAGAGAGAGAGAGAGATAAATCTTTGAACTAGAAAATCTTAAAGATCAAAAGATCTTCAAGACATTACTTCAATCAAGACATTACTTCGAGAACCCCCCGTCAGAAGCACTGGGCGCTAGCGCCGTGTCATAGCTAGAGGGGATTCCTTTGAACACAAGCATGACTGCCTCGATAGCTCCGGCTCACAGCTCTGATCACACCGTGCGTAAATTGTGAATGTAAAACTCTCATTTTGTACTACACGTGCGTCCATCAGCGCAATCTTTGGTCCCCGCGGTACTTGATTGGATCGTATTTTGTGTTAATTAAAGCACAACTGTCACACTGTTCACAGATGTTGGACACTGAGGCCTGTGTCTTCTTATCAGGTCACAAACATTCAACAAAAAAAGATTTCCGTCTCAGGCACTTCAGGACAGCAATGTAGGGCATAAAGACACCAGTTGAAGTCTTCTTGACAGCAATGCCACGAATATGCGCACACATTTTCTTACCAGTAGTTTGCTTGTACAAATGAAGCTGCAGCTAAGATTTTATCAGTGTAGATCCTGAGTTGTAAATGTAAGTACAGCTCAAGCACTAAGCTAGTATGTTGCTGACTGCTTTTTATGCACCCAATAAGTCTTGACTCCATGTCATATTCTGGGCATAACATTTCGAAGGCGAGGTCGCATTGTAATGGACGACAGGTATCGGCGCAAATATTACACAGTCAAGTAATTTCAGGACAGTGCTCTTTATTTACAAGCATATTCCTGGGAAACCTCTGGCATGTGTCGCTGTACACGTCTGCGATGAAAATGACTGATCCATCCCCGAGACTATCGCTGGTCATGTTGATAACTTCAATGAATTGGAGAGTCATAAACTTCTCATATCACATTTCCCGGCTTATTTACCTGATGGTCATTTTTGAAACAAAGCCTTGTAGCTCGTGGCAATGGTCATAAACCCAAATATGGGGATGTCGACAGCCATAAACATGCTATTCAACTCAGTTGTAATGAGTGTTTCTCGTGTATGCCATAAAAAGACAATATGACAGGCCGTCCCAGTGATGGCTTTAGAGTGCGGAAGTACTAGAAGGGATCAAACAGGTGCTGTATGTGATTACTTTTAACTACCCAGATGAGTTGCTTCTACGCCATGATATGTTGGGAAAAGCCTGATTAGTCTCTCTGACTTTATGCACGCCATTAACGCTTCATATGAAAACATCAAAAAGGCAATCGTCGGGTGGATTTAAGGGTACGCTATGTCATCAGAGTAAAGTATAGCCTTCATCTCTGAATCTATGACAGACTCATGTAATCTTTCTTAAGATCTTGAAAGTCGGTTTTTCTTTTTGGAACCTTGGCTCTTGTTTCTTCCTCTTTATTTACGCAAATTGTACATCAGAAAACAAAGAGTGAGACCTTTGACTCTTCGAAGGTCTAAGATATTTGGCGACGCTTTCCGATGTATCAAATCTAGAGATATCTTTGTGACAAATCTGTGGGATTGTAGAGTAGACGACATTAGCAGGAAGCAATCACCTGTAAATGGGGACGTCCACACATGTCCATTTATCACTCCGCAAAGCACAATCCAACATCGCTTTACAGCAGAATGCAATACAGGTATTTGTAGAATGCAGAGTATTTCATTTCTATCGTAACAACTCTAATACTTTAGGATGTCTACCTGCTGATGAATACATGGGCCATCTCTTTGGCTGAAATGGTACGGAATAGTTTGTCAAAACGAATGCTAGCGCTATCTTGCAGTATGCTGTAAAAGTATTAACATTCGTGGAGATGTTGTTTCGCGGTAGAAAGAAAATGGAGTGTTCGCGGTGGTTTAAGTTCGCGGTTGAAACAATGTACCGGTTTTTAACCCTTGTTCTGCTGGCTTTCCAGAGCAAAATATGCCCCCACTGCTGAAGTGCCCAGACATCTTTGAAACAAAGGGTGCTAGTTTGATATTGCTCATTTTTAGTTACTTCGCTTTACAACACCTGCACGGGTGCCACATACGCATTCTAGAAACTAACCCTACAATTATCAGGGCTAGCATACAGAACAAGCATGTGCAAACCGACAATTGTGGGGCTCAGCAGGACTAGGGTTTTATGTTCGATGTAAAGAGGCCACGACGAAAACTGCGAGCATAAAACTCCCCAAACTTTCCACTTTTACATTACTATAGACAACATATCATACAAGCATGAGCCGAACCGTATGTCGATCAACACACTTTGGAGATTGTTGAGTCCTCAGTAGTCTCTGTTGCAGGCTTTCCCACTAGCGATTTTTCAACTTATCGGGTCCAGGTTCTTTGGCTAAGGGGCCGTATCCGCTTGAGGCCCCGTATCTGCTTGGGACACAGCGGTTACAGGATCACAGCGGTTACAGAATCCCAAGCAAATACGGGGCCTCAAGCCAAAGAACCTGGACCCGATAAGTGGGAAAGCCTGCAACGGATTCTAGGTCCTCAGGTCGATTCCTTTCCTGATGAGTTCACTGATTTTACCGAAAAGCACCTTCCATCCAACGCAAAACACTCATAACTCCCCGGGAATCCACCTGTGGTGTAGAGATTAGCCGTATGCCGCCGTATGGGTCCCTTCCATCCATGTAGGCAATCATTAAACCCTCTCGGGTTAGCTATTGATTAAAGTTTGCTGCTCAAGGACGGACTGCATGACCTTGACCAGACAGGGAGTGTCATTGTCCTCCGATGATTCATGGATCCGTACTAGCCACCCAAAATCAGTGAATGATTCCCTATAGTAGGGGAAATGAGCTTGCTGCTCTATGTATGATCATATCCAATATCCATATATATTATATAATTGATTTATATAAATATATATTACTATATATATATATATATAGAGAGAGAGAGAGAGAGAGAAAGATAGAGAGATAGAGAGAGAGAGAGAGAGACAGACATAGAGAGAGGCAGACAGAGACAGAGAAATTGAGATAGATAGAGATAGATATACAGGAGGGCGTCGTATTGGCGTAACGGCCAGGGACTTGGCCCAGAACCCAGAGGTCCTGGGCTCGAATCAGCTGACATGACAATAATTTTGTGCCTTTGGGCAAAGCACTTTATACAACTTCTATCACTCTACCCAGGTGTGAAAATTGGGTACCTGACTTCGGTTAGGTAGGTAATCAAAAGCGGTGTAAGGAGAGCGTTGGGCTCCGCTTTCCAATACCATGCCCTAGACACAGTGGATAACAACCCACTGTCCCAACGTAAACTGCCTAAAAAAGCTATTATACCACTTATCGCTACCTACCTTGGAGATATAGATATACATAAGAATATACAGATTATTCTTGTTTTTCAGAGTATGAAATGGACAATCAGTCACTGGTGAACGACAAAAGGCGTCCAATTAACCCTTTTTCGCACCGGTAGAGTGTTGTAGAGGGAGTGTATCACAATGAGAGTTTTCAGCCCTCAAAAACTGAGTATAAAAGACGCAAGTCACCAAACTGGGACAATATCTATCCTTGGGAAACAGTCCTAATTTGTAGACAACGGCGACTCCTGGCTATAGAGGTATTTATGCAACTCCATAAACTTTGTAGTAACACCAACGACGTATTCGGATATTCTCTATCAGACTAACTACATACGCGCAGCCTATAGAGAGAATAATTTGCCACTATGCAGGGCTTCATTTGCCCGCCCTTCCCGCTGACTGACTAGCCTATTATCTACCTTATTTTTGCCGAATTCTACTATCCACAACCCCTTAGGAGCTCTTAGTGGAGGCTAGAATTCAGATAATGATTATATTGGGCATGCATTTCTTCTTTGGATATTTTCGAAAGAGTCTACCCTTCACCCTTACTTACGAATATCGTTATTGCCTTCATAGCCTCCCTGGCACGTAACCCCCCTGTTAGAACACTGTGGCTTACACACGCCGGGTGAGTGGTTGTCGTTCAGCCCATAACTGATGACAAATTATTCTGATTACCACCGGGGCAAAAGGCCAAGTCTATGTCATGAATAACGGCCACGGGAGCAGGCAGCAGCGAAACACTTACCCGGTCCGTGACAGGAGAATAGGCCTTGGACTGACATGATTTGATTAGGGTGAAAAGTTGGCAAATTATCTATGCTGTCTCGCTAATTGATTTCCATTATCGCATTATCGTAGCGATAACGAACTATTCTTCTTTGGAATAACCAATGTGCACGTTGCAACCAAGGTCATACCACTGTGGGAGAACACAAAAGTAAAGTGCAGGATATTGCAGCTAACGTTCATAGTAATACTATGTACATGTAGGTGCGTCATAGTCGTCTACGCACACGTATGCTTCACTACCCCCTGCCTTCACCACGGTTACACAGTTGATGATTTATGGCATTTCTTACGTCAGTATGTTGAAAACGACGTAAAAGTCTGAAGATGGAACCTACGTGCATCTTACCAAGATTTCCGTACCGTCGATTCGATCTCACTTGATCCTTTCTACAGAGAAACTGCAATTGCTGAAGTTATCAAACATCCAGAGTTCAGTTCAAAAATGATACGCCTCTGAGAATCTTTTATGCCTAGATCCTTTACAGACAGGTTTTTTACAATGCGTTTTATGAAGTACCATGTATTACATGAGATTGTGTAGTAAACCTCCGCAGGTGGCATCTAGGGACGTAACAGTGTAATAAACAGGCTGCACCTTGCATCTATATTCAACGGCAACAAATAAAACTTCAATTTGGATCTTCTCTCTAAGGACAAGGCACATCACCCTCCGATGGGCAACAACAAAAACCATTATAAATGTATCGTCTGGGCAAAGCACTTAGAGTAACATTCTTAGGATAAAGAATACAAAATTAATCTTTACAATAACGTTTGAGGCAAATCTGAGAAAACCTCCATAGATATTGCAATTAGATATATACTGAGACAGCATCTAGTCATAACTCATCGTGAAATACGGTGCATTAAAGTCACTTTGATATAATCAGGCTTAGAAATAATCCACGACTAGGCTTTAAATCTGTATTCATACCTGGGAGGCAGCGACCCACCACGGAGACGCCAGGCTCCGCTCCCCCGATGCTTGATGTGTTGGCTCAGCGACGAGGCAGTGTAGCGTCCGGGCTATCGCGGGCCAAGCACCGTTAACTGAAAGCCACAAAGAGAAGATTGAGGAGAATGCTGATGCAAATGGGCTTTTACGTGATCTCTGAGATCTCCGGCTTGACCCCGCAGCTTTATATCCTCCCATGTATTGACCCTGCTCACTCGCGAGGAGACAGTTTCTATTGCCGCCAACATCTCCCGCGGAACCTGTTGGCGCGCATGGGCAGCACGAAATTGAAATTGATGGAGCTCATTCCGGCTGGCATCGGGCATCTCGTCCCCCATTCTGACCGCACAGAGTACGGTGGCATGGTTGTAGGACTTACTTCATCGGAACGTCGTTACCACCATTCAAACTGTCAAAGCACATCATGCGTCATATTTGGCTATCGATATGGAATCCTCAGTAGGCCCGGAAGCCATCATGACCGGCGCGCTACAATCACTGCCCGCCCGTTAACTATCTTGCAAACGGCATAAATAACGAATGCTGACAAGATGTAGCGATCGTTCTATTGATCCGGAAACCAGAAGCGGTTCCGCGTGGAGAGATACTTCAATGCAAGAGACGATTTCCGCTTGCTACAGAAAGAAAGGAGAAATTGCTTTGACGTGTATATTTGAGAAGTTTTGGCAGTTACTCCTGATATCGCAACAACTTTTGGAATTACACAATTAGAAGATTTTAAAGCATTTTCTGCAGAATATCCTGAAAGAGGGACATATGTGGAGGTTGACATAAGTATTTCACAATGTTCTTTAAAAGATATAACGATTTTTCACACGTATCACACGAGTTTATGATATAAAGAATGTAGAATCTTAACATTGTGCTGCTTTTTACTTCAACTGGTCAACTTTTTGGGACAGAAATATAGCCAGAACAATTTCAGCAGCTCTTTCTTGTATTCTTCCTTCCCACATCTCCTTAACTTCTTTTCTCCCGATCCTTAAGTCATGAATCGATACTATGTAAGATAAAGAGCAAATTGCTGATTCTGAGTTTTACAAGGTCTGTCGCCATTTTGATCACCGTGGCAGGAAACCACAAAGCTCCCCCTGCCGTTGTTAATCTGCCATAACACATCTGTGTAACAGGCGCAGCCCCCCCCCCCCCATCTCTCCGGCTGGACCGTGACTGATGATGACATTCCCGGGGACATAAATAAGCCATGTTCCCTGGAACGTAGCGAGCTTTGTATTGATTCCCGGACATACAAAGTGCTCCTCCTAGAGCCGTGGGTCAAGCTGAATTATTGTTCCCATTTGTAAGGTGGGAGACACTCTCGCCTTATCATACACATCCCTCTGCCCTTTGAAAAGACATGGTCGGGCGATATCTGTTCAGACCTAGCCAATGTACAGGCCATCACGTCCTAGCGCCATCAGAGATAGCACGTCTTTCTCAATGAGTATTGAGGTTTTATCTAGTTTCATAGTCCACAGAGACGCCAGGACAATTTCTGGGGAGCCTTTGTGCCCTGATCAGACACGTTACGCTCTCAATCAACCCGACATTGCTCCTGAAGGCTGTGTCAGTATATCTAACAGTCCAGCCAAGTAAAAGTTTATTGGACAACAATTATAACATGTACAATATAAGGCAAAACGTTGTACAAACCACTGGCTAGTTCTCTTACTCTAGTACAACATACACGTAGATTCTAAGTTATAAACTATTGGTAGAAGACACAATGAGATGTGCTATGTTTACTATACAGATACATATGTATCTATTGGGTATTTTTCTTAACACTATTCTGTCTGGTGGAGGGTCTTTGCACTCATTGCTTTCAAGGCCAATATGAATCAATACTTTCCCTAAATTACTTGTTACAGGAAAATGTGTCTTCCGACAGCTCTACCTCTGCGTGCCGATGAAGATATTGCAACATCACACATATTGCCCTCTTCCACTTGTACGTCTAGCTTAACTTAAGAGATGTCAAAAGATGATCCTGAGAATTCTGTCTCACTACAATTAAGGGCGGAGCAGACATTTCAAGAATCAGATGAAACATCGTGAGATTCACCAAAGACATGCTGTTGGCGATTGGAATCCTTTATTTCAGGAGCTCTCCTCGAATCGCTTGCGGAATCCATAAATATCGCTATTGAACATGTAATTTAAATTCATAGTGGGGCAATTTCTGTCCGTTAATTGCATTTGATGTGAAATGCAATCGGTGACACGAATCGATTGGTGTAAGGCGCCCGCTAACAATTCGAGCAATCAGTAGTACTCTACATCTGGTCGGAAAAAAAGGAGAATTTGGAAATCAAACCAATAGTTCGGTTGCCAAAAGCTTTTGGGTGAAAGTTGAATCAAATAACCCTCTACTATTTCCTGCAGGTTGCAAAAGAAGCGCAAGTATTGCACGGTGGCTGCTGCGACTTGATTGATGAGCGTTTTGCTTCTTGTCGACACGAAGTTGTCAGCGGCTGGGAATCAAAGTGAGCTGCTTCTTGTACCATGAAGCCATATGCATCAAATGTCTTCGACCTCGCGTGGAATCTCTAGCTCATAAGCTGTTCAGCCTTCTATCCGCTTGCTCAGCAGAATTTGATACATACCATCCTATAGATGAATTCAACTACATTCTATGAGACAACCCTTACTGTGTACAAATAGGTGAATATACAAGAGAATGTTTAGACATTATAACTAGAAGTGTAAGTGATACGTTAAACTCGACATATTGATTCATTCCTAAACTTGTACGTAATTAATCTCTTTGTATCCACTTGTTTGTTTGCATGTATATTTGCAGAAGACCTTACGAATTCGCTGTACTTTTGTTGTGTCAATAAAGATTGTTTTTTATATCTACTAGATATAGCTGATCATTCTAAAACGATGATGTTCAATCTTCTTTTGGTTTAATTGCAACAACCTCGCAAAGGAACACAGGAATAAAGCAGTTGTTATATAAGAAAATGAAACTCTGCGAGATGTGTCCATGGCCTTCGTGCACTACTGGTAGTGAGTGATTCCTCATATAATGTAATGCCGTGTTTTACACCCTAGTTTCACACCTTCGGTGAATTGATACTCCCGTGAGTGCAGTACAGGCAAAGTGCGTTCTGTCGTTAAGTGCACGCCTGCTGTGGTTTCTACTGATCCAGTGGTATATCTGGCCTCAACATGCCCTTAATGATTTGTACTAATCTTCCCCACTAATACCCATTCGAATACGACCCTACCCATGGGTAATTACGACTTGTTTGCATGGTAACGGCAACGAGACAAGTACCAAATGAATTTCCAGCCATTTTGCGAAGAACATGCCGTTCAAAAGCTTGGATAGCCAGACCTTTTATTCTACCTTCTCTGTTTGCTGTCCCTTTGCGGCCATAACAGCAATGTTAAAATTATCCATCAGAATAGTTGTCAACTTGTTTTTGTGACTAAGTAGGATAGACGATATCAGTTACACATATCATTGTGATAGGTTACATATTGCTAGTTCAGCAACCAACCAACTCATTGATAATAGAAAAGTATGTAACAGAAGCTGGCTTCTTTCGAAATTCTCTGCCAACTTTTGTATCAATATGAGCTTACAAATAGATTCTATTCTATGTATACAGAGCATAGATTATTGCAGAATACTAACTTTTTGCTCAACAGCCAAAGTGAACGGACAAAAGATTCCAGTATCAAGTAATGCATAGTGACAAGCTGCAAGAGGCAACAGTGCAAGAATCTATGGATCATACTCTCCCCTGTGAAACTAGATGCATATTCCTTCACAGCACAAACAAGGCTATCTGTCGCTATGTAATATGATATTCACGTATCCTCGTAAACACATTGAAAGCTTCACAGCATCTTCTAGATGCTCCGCATCGAAAATTTCCCACTTTTAGGTCTAAAGTTGTAAAGCCAAATCAACTGATAGAATATGTCAGTTGTCGACCAGATAGATAACAATGGCGTCTCTGTGTTATGCTCTGCTAGTTATGTTACTGCTAGTTATAGTCAAATATTAGGAAATTGGAGAAATAGTTATCCATTGGTACGCCTTAGATAAAACAAAATGACACTCTTTAACAGATCGAAGCCTTCAAGTGACCTCACAAGACATAGCTACGAATTAACCAGCTATATTTTCTCATCGATCATCATTAGAATTGCTATTGGTGAGACTTGATATTGGTGAATGGTTTGAGACGCTTAGCTTGACTGATTTGTTGTAAAAACACAGGTCAAAGATTTCTATATATACAGAAGAAGGAGTGAGGAGATATCGTTTTTTCTTCACGGCGCAGGTAACAGGGAGTTTTTTAAGTACCTCTACACCACCTTTCTGCCATTTACACAATATATTTTGAAAATCCATCAAGAATTCACCTTATTCAACCAATGGGTTATGCTTAACCCTCAAATTATGACAAAACATTAAAATGAATTTTAACAGTTTGGAAGAGACACTCACAAGGTATCCGTAGAAAAATCCTGAAAGAATATTATCCTTGACATTCTCTATCGCCTTTCTTCACTGTGATACCTAATGATGTATTCGGATACTAGTCAGATATCCGATCAAATAGTGAATCTTAGAAAATTCTCACCTGCAGCGTTTCAGATTGCTGAAGATAACAGCCTTCTCGGGTGCTGCGTCTTCTTGAGATACATCAGCCAAACGGTTTGATGTATCTAAACAATGCAAATCGTTCGCAGGAGGCCAGTAAAAGTCGAGTGTTGCCCAGCCCGACATCGCAGAAAGGTTAACATCTGATATCAATGTGCCATGATCGTACATTGCGGTAACTATTGCTGTGGCTGACTCGCTTTTGCATGAAGCTTGTTTTACCAGTTACCGCAATCATCCTTCATTTCCCCCATTGCATTAATTAATTCATGGAATGCATAAAATTGTGATGCGATGGTGATGTTTAATGGGAGCGCATCAAAGTCGTTGCAAGGGTTTGCATTGATTCCGGTACCTTCACAATCGTATTTCACACCTATCTGAAGATAACAAACGCTTACCACGAACCCGCGCCCCATGACATTCATTTTTCAATCACGTATAGGTAACCTCCCTTCCACTGATGCTATAAAATAACTAACCGGTTAACACGACTGGTGAAACGGCAACAGTGGCATTTTGTATGCAAGTGGAGAATAAATCAGTTCTCAAAACTGGCACAAGAATCATCAATCACAAGAAATAAAAGATACAAATGTTGAGTAAACTAATCTCTGTTTTCCGTTCAGCGATTGGTTGACTGATGGGCTCATTAAATCAACAATTAAAACCAAATCATAATCCCTAACATTGATTATCAACAAGACGAAGTGCAGACACAGAGTCATTAGAAGCATAACTTCTTAATTTCGCAACAATCTGAGGATAATTTGTCAAGCTATTAAACATAAACCCTTGACATGTTCTTATGCCACCATTAAGATGCGATATAGAGAGTTATCAATATGTTACAGCATCTTTTTCAGTGCAGAAGTTCGGAATCCTACATATCAGTTGCTACGTTCTGCTACCTCGCTGTAGGGTATAATTAACACCCCATACCCATAGGACGGCGACGTCGCTGCAATCGAACTGCGACCGAAAAGTTGAAAGATCGCTCAACGAATTTCATAGATTAGAAAAAAGATTTCTTTAGAGCTAGCTTTGCATGTTTTGTCGTCTTTTTATTTTCAGTCATACTTTAACATCTTGCACGAGATTCCAAGTATGAAGTCAAGGATCTAGGTCGTAGCGAGGTCTCAGCGCGATCGCCGTCTAGTGGAACGGAGGCCTAATTGATCACAGAACATCAAGGGAAATGAGACGTATTGATCCCGAAAACCATGATATGGTGGTGAATTGAAATCAATAATGATAGTGATGTCTTCATTCTGATCAAATAACGACTAGTTTGCAATTACGATAGGTAGCCATGTGGCTGTTATATCTTCCGAATTCTATCGTTATGTTGCTAAAGATTTATTCGTGAGGTTTGATAACTATGTTCACGTGTTTTGGCTTTTTTTTAAATCTGCTGCTTTCGAAAAAGTCCAGTTATGCAGCTATCCAGAGAAGTGGATGAAGTTGGATCATTTTGTAAAAAGTTAGATAGTTTTGTATTGACCGCAATTTTAGTGTGCTGAAAGTGGTATGAAATATGAATAACCACACTGAAATTGTCCATCTGTTTTAATAATTCGCTCGGAAAGCTTTATCCAGGTGAGTACACCCTAATGATATCCCTTCTTCGCTGCCGTTGATGCTTGTGACTTTGTCTCACTGAAAGACTTCTCTCTTAACATTGAACGCTTTCTTTGAAGCATATATATACAGGTAGGTTTACATAAGGAATACCTAGAGCTTAATCAAGTTTTTAGGATATAAGTAATACATTGATTTGAACTTGAATTAAAAACGATACGGGTCGGAAGCTACTTTTCATTCTGTGTTCACTACCTATGCACGTCAATTGGCATTATTAGCATAATCGTGGTAAGAAGCATTATAGCTTACGAAGATATACAATATTGGCACTGCAATGCAATGACTACTATTGCGCGACGATTTTCTATCTGGTAGGCTTGACAGTAGTTACTAGTATTCTATCAGTGTAACGCCATAAGCTGGTTTTACCGGTAGACTATACATACATAGATAGATTTTTCATTAATGCTTCTATCCCGCAACCCACTGAATACCGAGAAAGATGGCAATAAGCTAGGTACAGCAGAGAAGCTACCGTCTCTTTCCAAAATGCTCCCCGTTGCTCCCACCATGGTCCAGGCTTTACACAAGAAGCCTTCCCTTGGGGCATACATTTGTGTTCAGCTTGGCAGTGCTTACGCCCTTTTCTTCATGCATGCCCCCAAAGAAGGCATAAGCCTTACTTACATGTACGGCTATAGTAGAGGCCTTACCTGGTTTGCAAAGTCTGCTGAGGAACTCCAGCTTTCGGATGTCTTGCTAGTACATTTACTCAGTGTTGCTTTCGTTAATCCTTAAGTACGCACATCCCTGGTTACGTCCCAAATGAAAACAAATAAATTACTAGATGTCTTACCTTCTCCAGGTAAAACGGCACTCTCGTGAGAGGTGATGGGCTTGTGTGATGCTGTTCCGTCCATTCACAATCACCCACAGCTGTACTGTCACCCAGAACTCAAACTGTGCAGCAGTACGAAACTGTGCCGCCCGCGCCACTTATTTAGCCTTTACTCGTGTCTGTAGGCTAGGCTGTCTTGATAAAACATGTTCATTGTAACGATCCTGGGTGCACATCGTGGGAGTAGTAAAGGAATCCCTAATAGTGTCTTCTTGTCTACAACCGAAGGTATGTCACCTCACGCCAATCGCCGTTAGGAATAAGGCCGTTCCTCCTACGCGTAAATATCATATAGGGCCATCAACTCTGGTGGGGCTTGTACTAAAACAGATTAGCCGAATATGCAACTGTACCTGGTCTTAAGGTTGCCGCTATAGATCGGACTGGATTGATGGCTTTGCATGCTGACGCCTTTATTAAATTACATCCCCCGAATTACCTTCTCATCAATCCCTGGCGATGTGATAGCGGGCCGTCCTGCCACTTGCCCACGCGAGACTTGCAAATGTACAGAGCAATTGAAACATGTGGAATGGGGTCCGAGATGTAAGGTCATTTTGTCGCGACTTAAAGAAAATGGATGGTTGCAATTGATGGAGCTAAGAGCTGGTACCAAAGCCACTCTAAGGGATCCTGCATAGTCTGATTTCTATTCGACATGTACCTACATTTTATAGGGTCGCGTGCACCTTTGCTTTGCCAAAGGTGACTTAAAGCTCTGGAACGGTATGGAAAACATGGAGGCCGTAGGGTCGGTCGGTAACTGCGTAGTAGTGAGCAGTAGTTTGAGATGCTGAAATCGATTGCAGAGCAGCTTCCTCTAGCTCTAATGGGTAAACCTGTTGGTAAGGAAAAGTTTGCGGGCATAGGCGATTGCGTTAAGAGTTTACCTTGTCATCTGGCAGTGCCAAGCCGTCAATGCGTCATGTATGTATATATGTATGCATATGATAGATGTAATATTAACTTACATTACTTTTACCTCTGTGGATAAATTTAACGCTGTTAGCTAATATTTGTACTACCATTTCAAAAGTTTTATGAAGTAAAGTCTCGTCACTACAGAACGCGATTTTCCCAGTTTTGCTACGTTTTGAATTTACATGTTCATTGGCATTGCACCGTTAAAAGCTCCCCTGGATTAGCAATACGAGCACTCAGGTACCTGAAGAAGAGACCACATCCATCAAGGTCTCTTGCCGATTAGATCTTCCCGTCTGTTTGGTCCTCAAAGAAAGCTTTTAATCCACAACCCAAGTCAGTTAACTAACCCAAATGGCTGGTCATTTCGATGCAACAAGCAGCATGTTTTCAAAGTCAGATGGTGTTCATCGTAGAAGGTTCGCAAAGCAACGAGCAAGAATATAGTTTACTTTTATCAGAGCCCCGAGGTACTTAGTGCCATGCAGATACCTGTAAGAGTTATTCTGGCTTGCATTATCAGGGTGGGAGATATAAAGGTGGTGATTCATTTCTGTCCACGGAGAGTTCACGGTCCATATTTCAATGATCAAACGTTACCAAATATGCATAACCGCGAGACACCATCCGATCGCTCAGAGGAAAAACGACCGTACATGATATTGATTACAAGCGGTTATCTTTTGCTCGGAGCTATTGGAGTTCGGTTGGGAGGAAGCCCTGGGTAAAGCAGATACGAGAAATGTTAGCTTCGCCGCTAGAGTTGGGTCAATTGTTCCATGACCTCCGTTTTGTTTGCCTGCTTGTGAGATAAGTTGTACGCCTAGGGAGAAATATCTGTGACCGACTCAGTTCATAAATAAACGACAATACTGAGTGCATATGAGCCCACGATCTTGATATGTGGAACGTCGAGCAATTCTAAAGCATAGCGTAATGGGTTAGACAGTAAATGAGGCTAGCAAAAAAACCATACGGAAAAATAAACCCGATAGGCTTCCAACACCGCGTATTTTTACCCAAAATATCAATACCGCTAGCTCATTGGCATGTACCAAGTACACCTTTCTATACCTTTTAAAATTCATCTAATTTTCCCTTCCCCGCTTATAGATTCTTCTCAAAACTTCTTTTATAGCTTACATAACACATTCGTCCCCGAGTCTACTTCAACAACACTAGCCTATCCATCAGGTACAGGATTATACATTCTAATGCGGGCCCGCACCACTCACATTGTCTAAAGATATTCCAATTCTAGAAGCATTACAGTGGTTCTTAAGTGCTAAGGCTGCGCTGAACAGCGACTCTAAATTTTCAACATGGCGTGCAATTACACCAAGCGTATCTTCTTGAGTGGGGTCACCTAACCCTATTTGACTCCCCAGCGCTAAATGATAGAAAGGCTTGTCTGTGTAGTGTGCATGGATTATAGATTGTATCATCTATTCACGTAAAAGCAAAGCAAAACGTTGAGAAAGAGAGTGGGGCAAAATTACTCCCCACAGTGGCATATCCGTCTGGGAGGAAAGTGTGTTTTAAAACCCTGCACATTACTCCTTGTTAGGTATTTACATTGCAGATAGTTCGTGCCTGCCACTTTGAGACTTCCTCGCCAACCGTTTTTGAAAGTTTGTACACTCGCTACTTTACTTTCTCTTAAACTTGATTTCTTTTTCCTTGTGATACACACTGGTGATCATTGAGTAAAAAAAACAATTTAGTTCAATATTGAACTAAAATTAGAAACAATACTAAAGCAGTGTATTGTGGAAGTTGCGAATTATTTGAATTAGTTCAATAAATGATTTTGCTTTGAATGAATAATCTTGACGATTGCTTTGAATAAATATTGTCGTAATCTATGTAGCAGATGGTGTAGTGTAAATTTGATAATTGATTCCTGTCGGAGAATTAACAAGTTAAGTATTGTTCATATGTATGTCCGACTAGCAGCTGTTGTCATGGAAAAAATCTATATTGACTTAAAGTTAGCATAACCGTTTAGATTTGCTACAAATGATTTCAATATAATTGCAGGAACCAGGTATGCAATGTGATGGTAATAAAACATTATAGAGTCACGTCTGAGGGTGTGTGCTCTCTAATGATAAATTAAAGGTAGTCCCATGGCCTGTATGGGCAGTGGGTTGTTATCCATGTGTCTAGAGCACAGTATTGGAAGGCGGAGCCCATCCCTCTCCCTCCACCACCTTATACCTGAGTAGAGTGATTACATTCACGAAAAGTGCCTTTCCCAAGACCTTAAGGCACACCATCGATGGCATAACATAGGATTCGAAGTTTCGAACCCAGGAACTTTGGGTTTTTGACCAAACGTCCTTACCTAAAAGCCACTCTGTACGTGCTATACGCAATCATCTGTAATGAAAAATTATTCTTTACTGAAAAATATGCAGCAGTTTTAGTTTGCAGTAGCTAGTGATGTGATGGAAAGCAATTTGGTTGTCCAAGTCAACGTAATAAAAGCCCTTTCTGTGCCGCACGTGTATAATATTGTGATACATATTGGTAATATGTAAAGGTTAAAGTGCCTGAGACCTTGTCGAGGGAGGTACGTTATGTATCAGGACACGATATTCAAGTGAATGCAATGAACTCTTTCATCCTTGGCATTCTATTGTTTTCGAAACAAATAGTGCCTGAACAAAATATGCATTTGAGCATTCCCATGCTGTTCAGTTCAGCGCTTTATTCCCCAGAGAAGTTTTACAGCAAAAACAGATGACGTTGCTTGTAATGACTCAAAACAATGCCGTCGTGGGTGAACAGAAAATAAGGCAACATAAAACCTTTCTCTTTTCTATTTATTGGGCAGGAAATGTTGTTTTCTTTTTCAACACAACTAAGTGTAAAGACGTTTTCATTGGGTAGTTTCGTGCCAAACGCTTGATAATTTATCTTCAACGCTATCATCTTTGTAAAAATCACCCTCATAGGGTGTGAAAATAGCTATTTTTTCAATGCAACTGAAATTGTAACATTCACATTAGGTAGCTTTTGTGTAAAACGTTTGGTTATTTTTCTTTTTAGGCAATTCCATTGTCACATCTTCAACGCTCTTCATCCTTGCAGAAAACTTCTCATAGGAAAGTAGTTTTTCAACACAACTCCAATTAGAACATTTACATTGGTCAGTTTTGTTATTTTCTTCAAGCCAATTTCATTATCACATCTCCCACGCTATCTTCATCCATGCAGAAATATTCTCATTGCAAAATAGTTTTTTCCAACGCAAGTCCAATCGAAACATTTAGATTGGGCAGTTTTGTCAGGGCAATTTCATTGTCACATCTCCCATGCTATCTACCTTGATCGCTCTTGCAGAAATCTTTAATAGAAAATAATTTTTGTTCAACACAACTCTAATAGGAAAATCTACATTGGGCAATTTTTTCAGGGTAAGTTCATCGTCGCACTTCTCACGCTGTCTTCATCCTTGCAGAAATCTTCTCTCAGAGCACTACTCAGATTGCTCCATGCATCAGGACGAGACATCAGCACCAGAAGTCGGACCAGAAGCTCTCCCCTCTGGGGGCGAACAAATTGAAACCGTGACATGATTTATCCTAGCTTCAAAATGGCTGCCATTAAACCGGATCTTATCTAGCTGATATGCAGCAGGAATTGAACCGGTGGTGATACTGACCCCTGCTCTATCTCGCGTCATTGTGATTGACATGGAGGGGCAATAGAACGTACTGCCAATCAGATAACAAGTAGCTCAAAGGAAGAAAGTTGCTGAAACAGTGAATCGGATTATTGCAGTTGCTTACCTCGCAAAAATCAAAGTAAGCTTTAAAAAGAAGTAGAATTCAATGATAAGGCTAGGCGAATTCATTTCCATGGTTCTCAGACATTCTGAGGTTAAACGTTAGCAAGATGATATCATGGAAACAGAGGACAGGGATGAAAACTTGAATTTAACTGTATTCACAACCTAAAACACTATTGCAAGGTATAAACGGAGGGGGGGGGGGGGTTACCGACTTCCGACAACCTTTGACCCAGTACTGACGTCATATGTGCGTAATGACGTGTCTATACCACTTGGGTCAAATAGCTGATGAAGACCAAGAGGGATTTGGTTGAAAGTTGGAGAACAGTTCGTTTCTCATCATTTTGCTAAGGTATAAACCTTTTCCCCAGGCTCTGCTTTCATGTTCGTTATTCAGTTTTGCATATTTCTAAAACATTTTAAAGTACCAATTAATTAACACTGTAAAGAAGGAATATCAAAGGTTGTACCGTAGTATTTTTGAATGCTAATGATACTTACTTTCCATAATGGAACAGTGCCACAGATATACATACATGCTGTTCTAATGGGCACGTAATTTCCACAGTGCTAATAATACCGTACGCCTGAGAGCCCATTTACGCCTACAACACAAACATGCCAATTGGCGCGGTAACAAGATATATTGTTAATGTCTAGGACTAATGGTAGTAAAAGCAGCAGGCCCTTCTTTTCGTTTCCCTCTTCCACGAGCTTACACAACACCCCTGCCCCCCCCCCCCCTCCATCCCTTAGAGTTTGTAGTGTTTTTTGGCGACGCCTCAGGGGCGAGCCAAATGATATAGTATTGTGTGCAGATTGCAAGAATTCTAGAAATTGTACAGGCATTTGTCCAGGGGTATACGGTATGTCGCCTGAAATGGTGTAGTATTGTGTGCAATTTTGAGAATTCTTGTAATTCTAAAGGCATTTGTAGGTCCGATGCACATGGTGCAGATTTGCCTGTGCCAACAGGTATTTATAGCGGACAGGAATGTTGGTATGTTTGTGTCCTGGGACAGAAAGGAATTTCTTTCCCTACACCTAATTATATATGTGAGTAAGAAGACTTGAATTGAGATCGTTCTTATTCATCTGTGGAGCACGGCTTCTTGTATTGAGATCGTTCTTATTCATCTACGGAGCACCGCGTCTTGAATTGAGTTCGTTCTTATTCATCTGTGGAGCACTGCTAGAAGTACGTCCATACAAAGCACTGAAGCAGGCAGCCACATCTGTGGACCAGATGTGCCAGGCTTATGTATACATGACCACTCAGATCCATTTATCTATTTCTGTATTCTTTACTAGGATAGCTCCCTCAGTGGCTTGGCACTGATTTTCAGGGAGGCCTTAGGTCTGTGAGTGTGTTTGTATTTGTGGCAGAACAGGTAATCATCAGCCCTTTTCGTTGAAAATCCTGTATAAACAGCACCAGCTATCAGTGCCCTAAGCAGGGTACAGTACACATTAAAATAATGTCTCTGGTATGTTTGGATGTTTGTCCCCGGGACCTACTACCCGGGACCTGGTTTCTGTCATCCAGGTTAATTCCCTTGGGTAGTCTGGTATGTTTGGATGTTAGCCCCCCATGACCTTATGTCTTGGAATGGTGGAATGTGGGTCATCTGTGCCCCTTCTGGTATTCCATTAGTATCTAGGTCAGAGGTATCCCAGGAATGATAGAATGTGTGCCATGCATGCGCAGCTATTTTTAGATCATAGGTCCTCAGGGGTGTTTGGAATGTTAGCCAGCAGGAAGTCTCTGGCACTCCATTAAGGACACGAATTCCTAAGCTACTACGTATTCATGTACATCGTGCCTATTCACCTTAATTCCTGATGTCTTTGGGGCATGAGCCATAAGTTTTCAAAGGATGCTGTTGCATTGCGTGTGCTGTGTCTGTTGGTAAGTGGATAAGTATGATGTTAGAATTGGTAACAATTGTAGATTTTGGCTAATGTGGCATTGATGTAAACAGCAGTAAGTGGATAAGTATGATGTTAGAATTGGTAACAATTGTAGATTTTGGCTAATGTGGCATTGATGTAAACAGCAGTCCTGTCAGAGTAGAATAGTCATTGTTGTGGTAGGAACCCAAGCAGTGAGCACCGAGTGTTGTTTTTAGTTGTCTATGATGTCTATAATGTTCATTCCGGTGGTTGGATTATGCATGATAGAATGTAGTTGTGTTGTCGTTGTCTGTGTATGTGTCTGTATTTGCCCAACAGAACAGGTACTCATCAGCCCATTTCGTTGGAAATCCCGTATGAACAGCACCACCTATAAGTGCCATAAGCAGGATACAGTAAAATTATGAACACAACAACAACAACTACCGTCGCCATGGCAATGTATCTGTTTTCATTGCCAGTCTTGTTTGTTGTTGTTTTGCTGGCAGGTCTGTGAAACAGGCCGACCGTCCAACTGTTGATGATTCTGAAACGGGTCGCGTTATGGCAGCTGCATATCATATTCCATGCACACAAATACACATATGTTACTTACGTACAAAGAGGACGGAAAGTATTAACGTGAGACCGTTAATGAGTCTCAAAAGGGTCATTGTTTGACAGCAGCATATCATGTATTCAAATATATTGACTGCTAAGTAAAACACTTTTTAGAAGTTGAGCAAAGCAATTTCTATTTTTCCATACCAGATTCTGGTGATTTATTCGACTAGAGTGGGCAGTGAGTGTCGTTGAACAGTACAAGCGTGCTCTATACATTGCAATATTTACCACCGATTACATGTTCCTAACTTGATAGATCGTTGGGTATGATTATCAATGCTCTGTACGTAAATCAGTGTTTTAAGAGTCGTCACATATCTTCTGTGTCTGCTTGTGCGACGGATACTCTCAACAAAACCATATTTAACTTCAATAGGTGCACTGAAGTATCATCAATCAACTTTCTTGAGAGGGTTTAAGATGCTCTTGAGACGTCCTATCTTCTCCTCAAGTCGTCTTTGTTTTTGTTTGTTAGTTCATCCCGTCGACATTTGATGAGAGTCTGCATGACAACAAGATTGATACTCTTCATTATATAACTGCATATGGAAGGAAGATCGAAGATTTAATTATTCTCTCGAGATAAAGTAAACTGTTTTGCAGACTACGTTGATTACTCACATGGGATGAGTGAACTAATGACTGTTAACGTTTCTGGAAGTAATCACTCCGTATGTTTAGTAAATTGATGAAACGACTTGCAAACAGATGCCATGATGTTTTAACCGTAAGCGCTTAAGCAATCTCTCCGTCATTCTAATGTAGTCAAATGCAAAACAACATCACTGCCTTGTTTTTACACGGATCGAAATACAGTGTTGCATAATCATATCCGCACTGTGACTTGGGCGATATAAATACCCACTCTTTCATATCAAAAACTACTTTCTTGTAGGAATTTTAGTATAGTTATAACTTTCCTATGTAAAGTGTATTGTAAAGTTTGGAGTAGTGTATCACCCTGAACATTGATATTCAGAAAATAACTTTTGAATCTCCTTCAAGGACATCGTCCAGCGTTACCAATAATTTCATTGAGCACATTGTGCGCCAATATTCAGCTCATTGTTCAAAGATTTACTTTCCTTACTGAAATAAAACTGTTTCGAACGCTAAAAACAACTCCGATGCGCAATATGCACAATAACAACATTCCACTATTATTAATAATACTTTCATTGAGAAGCAATTCACGGCTTCCTGTTGGTGATATGATCGTATTTTGAAAAAGGAATTGCTGCCAAAAATCACTCAACCTGACAAATTTGCCAACTTGAGGTTCTCATTGATTTCGTTTTTATTCTTGACGAAATCATTTTTCAATACATGCTATGATAAATCCTATGAACGCAATATGTTCTTGCCATGTGCAGTTATTGGTAGGTTGCCTGCCACGTCTCTAGTGAATGATGGAACAGACTATCCCACCACCCACAAAACAAGACGAATTAAACGATAAATCTTTCCTTACTGTACTAACAGGCTGCTTTTCATAACTCTTCACCAATTCATATTCCCACCCAGAGAGTGTTCCTGCCAACTCTTCGTGCTGCTGACCTTTATAGCTTATATTGCTTCTGCCCCTTACGGGAAACTCATTGGTGACCCCGGCTCACACGTACGTATGAAGGGCTGATATTGTTTGAGACTGGGTGAGAGAATATTGCTGGTCCACACTTTAATCCATCTCGCAAGCGTGTAATGCGCGTTATGGGATTGCCAACGTTTCATCGGTCTTTGCTGTCAGTCATCACGTTGCATCGTGCTCTGGATACGATACTCGGGTGGTGGCTTTCGAGTATCATTGCAAAATGCATGATATATCGCTAGCATCGTATTTCGTATGGTTACATGGTTCACGGCACGGTGTGCGTAACGTGTGTTCTCTCCTCGTGCCGTTTTTCAGTTGTTATTGATTCTATCCCAGCTACTTTACCCGTGTAATGTATTTGGCAACCACGACATTCTCCTTTGCAAAGTTTTTAATGTGCGTTGAAATGTTTCAAGACGGAAGTCTATATCTTATGATCATGAGCCAAAGTTGAACTTTTTTGTCTGAAAATTATACATGTACTTCATTCTCTACCTTTTTGTTCAGGGGATAACAAAGAAATGCAAAGAAATCGATCTTCATGCTTCAAAAAGTTGGTCTGTCAAGTTGTGTTTACGTCGCTTGTTTCCCTAATCAGTCAACTATATAGGAAGCATAGTGAAGTCCACACTGTGAATCGAATCAATGGAGTTTTGTGTTGGCTCTGCTGCAAACTCTTAGAGATCAAACATTCAAACACGGCTACTGCTTCTAGAATCACGAGAATGTTAGGCTATGAATTATGTATTCACTGTTAGCCTAATTCGTATGCCGATGGTTTCAATACAAGAGATAAAAGAAGAAGAAAGCTAGACTCTCTTACGTAACACGTTATCTTACACCCGTTTTAGTTTAAACTGTAGGCCCTAGCGTGGACTAAACCTCCTTGAGTGATAAGTAATCTATCTTGGTTTGCTGAGTCGGAACATTAGAACTTACAAGTTGAAATTCATGGAGTGTAAAGAAAATTAAATGGTTACACATCAAACACCCATGGCCATGCTCAACGACTCTCTTCTTCTAGAAGCATGAGAATCATGTCTTCACTGTATGCCTGATGTTTCCGTTATAAAAAGATTTTATGAAATAATGATGCTAGGTTCCATATCACGTAGTACGGTATTTTGACTCACACACCCTAGCGTCGACTGACCTTCCTCGAGTGATCTATTTAGCTTTGCTGAGTCGGGAACTTTAGAACTTCTAAGTTGTAACTTCTGGGGTGTAAAAGAAAATATATGGTTCATTTTCTTGACGTCTAAAGTTGCTAATCAAGGACGAGCCGACTCATCCATCCGCGTAATAGTGCAATAAAACACCTCCTTGTAACCCGCACACCTCCTGACATTTGCACGTTATTACCCTTATGGTACCGGAATAACAATACAGCAGAGCTCACGTGAACTGTGCACGCTAACGGAAAGGTCACCCACAACACCGCATTCAAATGAAGAAAATATTGCAGCATTGTTTATGTGCGGAAGAATGAGCATACATCATTGTTTTGCAGTGGTCAGTGCACTCATTAGGCTGCACCTTTACGCCGTAGGTTCATCATCATGATATACGTTTGCAGCCGCTGATCTTGAACTGTTCTAAGTCTCTGATTACCAACAACAACAAGAACATAATGCCACACCCCTTTGATATGCTATATATCATCGGATGACAAAGTTTTTCTTCATCTAAGCCCTCGTTTCTAATTTTGTCTTGCTCCTCAATTTTCACTTTAAAATGTCCGAGAACCAATGCAGTAAATTTTGTGGCTCTCATCAAGCACGGGACCTCCGTTAAACGTCCTATCCGAGGGACGTCCCTAACCGAAGCTAGGTACTCATTTCCTCCTAAGTGAAGTGAGCAAACTCGTCTTAGTGTTGCCTGAAATATTGAAAAAATATTGGGGAGGAAAGTTAATAGACCATGAAAATTGTCTTGTTGTTACAGGAGAGGCAAAAAATTCCATGAGACAATATTTCCAAAAGTAATATTCATCGCTTTTACGTCTGGTCGAGACTAATAAGAGATAAGTAACAAGGGTACAGAACAAATTATCATGTCTAACAGGATGTAACGCCAGATACATCAGTGCAATTCTATCCCGAAGTAAACTTTCTGAGGATGTGATCCAGATGAATCAGCTACATTGATGCCATTCTGTAGGTAACTTGTGGAGAAGAGCCACATTGAAATACAACGTAGCACTAGGCTTCACAAGTGGTAAGTCTATCTATAGATAATCATAAGGGCTTGTTCTCTCCCATTTGAGCCTTATCCTAGTTGAGATAATTACACGTTGGAATAGAAACACAGTTGTGTATACCGAATGAGTCCTGTCCGAATTTGGGATACAAGCACAAATCTAAAACTGTTAGTTTTTCCTGGGACCCGTTTGGGATCGATAGAGCGCGTATCCCAAACAGGTAGTATTGTCAGGGACCCGTTTGCTACAAACATCGACTATCCCTACTAAAACATCTAGCTCGTGGGCGATAAATAACTGCTTCGGATGCAACAAGTTGTGTTTTCACAATTGCGTAAAGCGCGACAAATAAACATCAAATTCAGTTCAAAAAGTTACACACTGAGATGTAACGCCAAGGAACACACAGGCATGGACACAATTGCGGCAGAGATAAACATTTACGCTTCACAGCTTTTATCCCACAACTCACCATTGTGTGTACCTCCTTCACATCACGGGAAGGATCACTATTATTCATGACCGAACCTTTCTTGTGCGACCCCCATTCAAAAAAGCGTACACTTACTCACAAGCCACACCCATCTATACATTCTGAACGCTGAGCCCATTGTGTTCCGTGAGATTGACGTCTGTTGCAGAGGCTCTGAGTGGCGGGTACATGTAGGTTAAAATGAGTGGGTATCCGCACATCATCTATTTTCGGCTTAAACCTTTCTGTGTGAGCTCTCTATCGGCGCCCGGAGTCAGAATGAGATGGGAAACGGTGTGATAATCATTAATCTTAGCCTCTGTGACGCCAGCGTCTTATCCAAATGGCATCTCAGAAACCGGTCCAAGACGCTGCCCATCTGTAACGTGGCTTAGAAATACTGACAGTCGACAACCTCGCTCTTTTAACCCACACAATATGCAGCCAAGGCCAGGCGTATTTATTGTACTTCACAATGCGGCCTGGTTGTCAATGGATTCCAGCAAAGCAGTAGCTCTGCACTAGAAGCCATATTTTACGATATGGGATACGCAACCTTGTTAACGGCTGCTGCCTACAAGCACAAGAATGAAGCTGACACAGCAATTGTTCGTCGTTTGCTTTGCGTGAACTCTTTACATGTCATTCCGCTTCACCGATAACATCCTTCACAGTGAGATACACCAAAACATGCTGCAGCGATAAGGGACAGATAGACTCTCTGGATTGCCGGTAGTCTTTTTTACGGTCTGAGACCCGGCTAACGGTATGGAGATAACTAACAAACCAATCCGTGCTGTACACAGTGATAAGACTTCAAGGGAAGCGAGTTGCGTGGGTTCATGTTTCTTGTCTCGCAGCTTCCAGGAATGCATTAAAATTGAAGATCAAGTAAGGTTCAAGTAAGGTTCAAAGCAAATTAGAGAAGTAATGGTTATTTTCTGTTTGTGGGCGTTGAAATCTATACATGTAAATAACCATCCATGTGCGAGGTTTAAAAAACAAACATGCATCATGAAAGAAAGGTACCCAGGAGTTAACCCTATCCCTCTAATTCTCCCTCCCCTTCCCATTTTCTTTCCTCTTCTCAATGATAAGACTCTCTCTTTCTCTATGTACGAATAAGCTAACTAACAAACTAACACGATTTGGAGTCGGCGTTCTTTCTACACCAATACGTCTTCAGTATCTAATCTGTACTGATGACAATTTCAACCAGCTCAAACGAGACAGCAATGGAGCATATGCTCATCAACGCTTGCGAAAATTAAACGCAGAATTATTGTTGACAAATGAGGTCTATGATATGTTCTTGAGTCGTGCACCGGTATGGTAATATCGATCTAAGAAAACAGTTTTGATTATTGCGTAAACGCATTAATATCATTTATTTCAAGCAGATCCATATATCTTCGTGCAAATGTATAGCTACGCCAGCCAAAAGCATCTATTCCAGCTGCTTTGCTAATACCAAGCCAATTCCGGGATGCTGAATGTTCCCGCTGTTTAATGCCCTGGTCTCAGCTAGACTGCCGACTTTTCTGCCATTTGTATTAAGCACAAACATTCCCTCATTGGGAACAATATTGAGAACCGTATATATAACCCCGCTGGGGACATTATGCTGCGCTGTCGTTTTGTTTATTGTTTATGTTCTCAGTAACACAGACAAGGCAGGCATTCAAAACAGCATCCTTATCATTATATCATATGGAAGATGCTTATGTATGCGTTTTTCAAGATTCAAGATGTGTTTATTGAAATTTGACAGTACATGTCACACTGAATTGCATTGAATTAAAAATGTCACAATGGCATACAATATTATGCATGATCTCCTAGCGTACAAGCATACAAATGGTCAAATAGTCGTACGATATTGCACTTAATAGTTACTTACAATTATCAAAACAGTCATACAATATTGAAAGTAGTGCACATGCACATACATGTATACTCGTCACAAGTGCATCTTTGACGTGATTTTGAAAAAAAAATCTAATCCGCATTGGCCACAAGCTAGTCTCTACCATTCTGTAATTTTCTGTCTGTTGAACTGATGACAACTACATGTAGACATCTATCAAAATTTCCTGATAGGCATATGAAAGGTATCGCACGAATATTCTTCACGTATCGTATTCCCAAGATTTAATTCAGATGAAGGTTGCTTTTATCTAACATTTGCACCTTTACCTGATGACTATGCGGCTCGGATCTTATGCTTTTATGCATGAGGCTTGTATCAGATGAAGTTGTCATTAGTGCACTTAATGTTAGAAATTTGGCATATTTATATCTCCATGAATACCTTGTTGGTTGTTGGTGATAAAAGGACCGAAGATGCGTCTTTCGCCATAATTCAATCATTTTGTTTTTGATTATAGATATTAGCCAATGCAATGCTCAGTGGTTATCATATGCATGGTGTTCAGTCATTCAAGAGATTCACCGAAGTAAAGGAATCGAGACAGAGAAGGAAAGACAAGCAAAGACGGGGACCAATCTAAATCTGCTGCGTAGTAAGATAAATAACATCTTAGTACACATGAGAGAAAATACTACTCTCCACGCAGAGGAGTGGGTCCGGCAGGTTTTTGACGTGTTTTTAGGCGTTTTTGTCGGGCTTTCTACTTTGTCATGGTTTCTTTCTATCTTTAAACCCATCTTTAAGGAGTTACTGCCACCTTTTTGCAATGGAAGTAAATAGGTTTGCCCCGCCCCGAGGTCAGTGCCGGCAGAGGTGTGGGTTAAAGATAGAAAGAAACCATGACAAAGTAGAAAGCCCGACAAAAACGCCTAAAAACACGTAAAAAACCTGCCGGACTCACTCCTCTGCTTGGAGAGTAAGAAAATACGACTGATTGTGACGTCGATGGCCGCAACGCCACCTGCCGATAGTGATAAGAACTTCACCGAATGTTGCAAGATCTTACGACAGATAGAGTAAGCAAATATAGAAGGATATTGCTGGGAACAGATTCAATATACCTCGCAAGTATATAGGTTGCAATGTTATAAGTACATCTATTACAATCAGAGTTTTGGTTACCTAGAAGTTGTATAACCATCGTTTACCGTATATGGATAATCTCTTGCAATGTACGTCCACGTCGCCAGAGGGCTCACCCATGTAGATAGCAGCATGTTGTATATGTGATTTCTTGGCTAACAGTCAAAAAGAATAACAGGACAATTTCTTTTACTTTCACATAATCATTTGTGTTAGATCCTTCAAAAATATTTACAAATGTATGGAGTGACTTTTTTTCGATGAGGGATCCCTCATCGATCATAAACGTTGAAGCCAAAGATGTTCCACAACTACAGACCTAACTTCTATGGGATAAGATTCACAGGCGAGTTTCTCTTACAGTCACATAATGACAAGGCTCGTGTATTCCCTTTTCGGTGGCGTGATCAGACGATGAAGTGTCCCTGATAACCAACACGGCCTAGTGCAGTACTGTAAGAACGGAAGTAGTCCCCCGACCAGGACAATCGCTCCGCCGAAGAGAAACGTGGCATCAAAGCCTCCCGTGGCGTCACCTAGCGCACCTAAGGTAAAACGCATGTTCAAATAATGTGCATCCAAGAAAAGAAAAAAAATGCCTAGAAACAAACTTGAAAGCAGCAATTTAGATTTACACTGATTTACATATAAGATACGCTTTGCTACTTAGAAATATATTATGGTTACTTTTTAACAAATTTTACAAAACAAACACGAGCCGATGCGACAAATGCAGAAATAACAAGTAATAAACACAATAATAAAGAAAATTACCTAATACTGGTGGGCCTACAAGTCCGGTCACCCCCTCTAAGAACATGGTGATCCCAAACGCACTGGGTAGTCTGTCAGCCTCTACAAGGTCTGCTGTGGCCGTGAGCATCAGAGGAACGATAGCACCAGAAAGTAACCCAAAGACGACGCTGTAGGTAGCCATGGAACCGTAGGACGTTGCAAGCGGCACGAACAACATGGCCAAGCCGAGCAGTGCAGCAACAGTTGCGTATTGATTGATAGACTTGAATGTTATGAAGTCGGACAGTGCTGCGACAATAACTCGACCAATAAGGATGGATATGCCAATTATAGATAGAAGAAAAGCAGCCGGGTATTCCTCAATGTTAAGCAACTTTGCACGAGGAACAAGATAGATCTCACTGACCAGATAGCTGGATGCTACTAGTCCAATGGAAAGCAAAAATGATATAAAGGATGTATCTTTTAGCAGCGTACAATCCACAACGGCAAAACATGCATCTCTGCCTTTTGCTTTAGTCGAAACATTTTCAGGTTCATGGTCTAGATCGTGTGGAAGAAGACTAGATGACGGCGACAACGTTGATTGCCTTTCATTGCCATCATGGTCAAGTTTAACATCAGCTACAAGTAGTATTGGTCGAACTAGAGCTCCAAAAGCTGTCATATGAAGGACAATGCCACCGACTATCACTGATGCCCCTCTCGCTCCGTATTCATCCAGCAAAAATTGACAGAGCGGTGGGAAAGCAAAGGAGGCGATGCCGGATCCAAAAGTAAGCAGGGTGTTGGCGCGGAGTCTCTTTGTTGTGAAGTATCTTCCGACACATGTGGCCACGTTTGTTAAACACATGGAGCCTCCCAACCCTGATCGTGACGAAAAAAAATAAGATACACACAGAAATAAAGAGATAGGATACATTTATATAGCAACTTCATGTATAGGGAACAACAAAGGTTGCGATTCCTGTATGCACGTGAAATTTTATCCCGTCCTTTAATGGTTAAAAAACAGTTTGTTGACGTACGATGACGTACGCTACGATCTGTAACAGAAAAACAGCCCAAATCGCTCATGCTGTCGATACAACTTGCCATTATCCTATAAATAGCTCACCTGCAATGCAGCCGATGGTGATGTAGAGATGGAAAAGTTGAGTTGTGAACCAGCTGAGAGAAAACCCTCCGGCTGCGATCACACCTCCTGCCATGATGACGGGCCGGAACCCGAACCTCCGGCCAAGGGCACTTGCCACTGGAGCTAAACATGTCTTTCACATGAATTGCGTGTTGAATGATATGTCACTAGACTCACTATATATTCTCGGTGAGGTGATCAGTGGCGGAGATATCTATGACATGTTGTGTGCCAACACTACAAATATCGAAGCGACTAGAACGAAGCACGCATTCCGAGAGAGAGAGAGAGAGAGAGAGAGAGAGAGAGAGAGAGAGAGAGAGAGAGAGAGAGAGAGAGAGGAAGAGAGAGAGAGAGAGAGAGAGGAAGAGAGAGAGAGAGAGAGAGAGAAAGAGAGAGAGAGGGAGAGAGAGAGAGGGTGGGAGAGAGAGAGAGGTTGGGAGAGAGAGAGAGAGAGAGGAAGGACTCAGACTGACACATGACAGTATATGCGCGTATACCACACACACGCGCGCACACACACACAGACACACACAACCACACGCACAGACACACACACACAGACACGCCCACACGCACACACATATATTATATGTCAGAATGAGACCTTTTTCTTGCAAACTCCATTCCCTTACTAACTACTTGACATTATTGATTACGTAGTAATCATCTACCCATTGCCCGTGTCATTTGCAGGCCTACTACTGCAAGACATGACTGTGACTGTCAGCATCATTCTTACCTGCCAAGCTTGTTATGCCCGTCAACAGTGACTGCACCAACGCAATTTTACCAGCGGTGGCCTCAGGGAACTGTTCCCTCCACGGCACGAAGAAAACGCCGAGAGATCTGATGACGCCGAACGTGCAGGCCAGGACCATGAAGCCGGCCAGCACCACGGCCCACCCCCAGCCGCCGTCAGGAGGGTCCACGGGGTCCCGGTTCGTGCGTTTCCCCACAGCCATAGTCTTTATAGCATGGAAACCATACCATTGGGGGCTTCCCGATATCTCTATGGCGCTGGGAGGGATCCCCGCCCGCGCAGACAGCTTAGTCCGCTCGGGGTGTGTTTACGGCCCTGGATTGAATTACAGGGCGGTGGGGAAACTGTCTATGGCAGCTAAGGTAAAAAGGCTGCGAAATTCTATACGGCAGCTAAGTAGAAAGGCTGACAGAAACGGCTGAATCGTAAGCAGACTGGGCCCGGTAAAACACCCCTAAGCCGACCCCTAGAGACTGGGACCAGGCTATATTCTTCATGGATGTCCTGGCTGTGTCTATGTTGAACCATTTATTTATAGAAATGGCAACACATTCTAAGACGCCATCATCATGCCACAACTGTACGTGATGTTTACTTGTAAATCTTACAGATTCTAAGGGCTCTGCCCTAGTGTTTACACAACACTCTGGTCTAGAATAAACAAGCGCATACAAATGCGCCATAGCCTTGAATGCCATATATCTGGACCATTTAGATACAACTAGACGATACGAATGTTCAATGTGACAGAAGAAACTTGATATATTGTTCATCTGATTGCATAATGATAATGAATTTAACTGTGCTATCTATATATCGAAAATTATGGAAACATTTAAACTGGGGTATTAAAACACATTTTGTTCAGCCGATGCAACCCGATACGACGCTGCAAGCAAGCTGTTGACATTGCACCCAAGTAAAGTACCACGTTGTAAGAGCACTCTTGTAGAGTCTATTTGCACATGCTATGGTCACGTAGCACTCTGAACTTGAACAAATCAACAGAAGTGACCTTCATGCCCCAGTAGTGTGCGTTGTCCGGTGATGAATGGCAGCCAAGGAGGCCGAGAATTCTAATCTGTAAGCAAATTTACAGGGGCAAAGTTAACCTCCTTGCAGACTTCCTGGAGGCCCCTGCGTTTATTGGGGGGGGGGGGGCTGATTCCCGATTGTCAATATATATTGTGGCCAGGCTCTTTTGCTGGAGAAATCGTAATATGTTGAAAATCGCCAAACAGCGCTCCCCTGAAAAATAAAGGCAGGTGCTGACCAGGAAGCCTGCAAAGGAGGCTACAGTTGGATAGTGTTTAGGCCAATTGGATTCTGTCTTACCCCGGTAAATTGGAGATTACAGAGTTCGACTTAGGTGTTGTGTTATTGTTGCCTACCGGGCATGCAATCTATCAAATGGTGTTTAATCATAAAAAAGGCTTTGCAGCCAAAGGCTGAATTGTGCCCTCTGTACATATTGCACCATCAAGACATTACACAAATCATTTTGAATTATTTACTATGGTATTAAAACAATTTCAAAGCATCGGTATTAAGTTAGTCTATTTCGTATACGTTTGCTTATCATATAGACAATTCGATCTAGTTCATTTCCTAGCATTCAGGAGCCGTAACAAAGATGGCACCGGGCTATTTCTAAATCTAACATGCATGGTTGAGATCCTAGCCTTATAACATTAGCAGATCAATATTCTGTTTTACTAGTAGGAACGAGCTATATGACTCCCCATGCTAATTGAACATACGCATACTGTATTGTCAGTTGTTTGTGGCTTTACTACGACTGCGCAATAAACCGATAACTTTTCATTGATGTAAAAAGATGACGACATCACAGTGACGTTTCCCTTATGATTACATAAACATAGGATTCCTGTATCCCCTTCTCGCTGCTATGATTAGATGATGACGTGTCCATAGCAGACCGTGTCTTGTGCTTAGAAAACACGCGCATGTGCAGAAGGAATGGAACCAGTCCTCCAACTGCGGCGCATGCGCCGCCAAATAGAAACGTTGCATCAAAGCTTCCCGTGGCGTCACGTAGCGCTCCTGAGGAAAAACAAGGCAAGAGATCGGGTTCATAAAGTACGTTCACCAATATTTATAGGTTAGTGGGAAGATATAGCTTTCTATGGTTTACACATTGAACTTTTTGGGAAGTAGTTTCAGTAAAGTTCCCCTTTCACTGGACTCGCGGCACGCTGGCGTCGCTGCGTCCTAAACTGGATTTGTTACCCTTGACTTTATAATGGGAATATCATTCAAAACGCACACAAAGCTTAAAAAGATTCGTTTTTTGTCGATAAAATTCGTTGAGTGCTTTAGATTTGTTAACTTGATCGGCCGCAGCGACGCCGCCAGCGTGTCACGAGTCCAGTGAGAGGGACTAAACACGCTTGGATGTAGATTTTAGAAACGCCGTATTCTAAACCAATTGCAATGCAGCTAAAGTCGATGGGAATTCGGGGAGACATGCATTATAAACTTAGTAATACCTGATACCGGTGGGCCCACAAGACCGCCCGCCCCCTGTAGAAACATGGTGATCCCAAAGGCACTGGGTAGTCTGTTAGCCACCACAAGCTCTGCCGTTGCCGTGAGCATCAGAGGAATGATGGCGCCGGAAAACAGTCCGAAGACGACACTGTAGGTAGCCATGGAACCGTAAGACGTGGCCAGTGGCATAAACAGCATTGTCAAGCCGAGTAGTGTAGCAACAGTTGCGTATTGATCGAGAGGGTGAATCTTTTTCCACTTGGACAGGACTCCGACAAGAACTCGACCACTGATTGTGGTTATGCCCATAATAGACAGAAGAGAAGCTGCCTGGTAGTCCTCAACACCAAATGATTTTGCACGAGGCGCTAAATAAATGTTACTGACCAAATAACTGGACGATACCATACCTATTGATACTAGGTAAAACACAAATGAAGTATTTTGAAAGAGTGTACAATCCACAGTGGAGAAAAATCGTTTCGGTTGGCATGTGTTACTGCCTTTTATTTTTACGCTGACGTCGTTTACAGAGTCCTGCACCTGCTCTTGATCGTGGGTTAGTAAGGCTTGATCGGCTTTGACATCAGTCGCGATGAATATTGGCCGCACCAGAGCTCCAAAAGCTGCCATGTTAAGTACAATACCCCCGACTATCACAGATGCCCCTCTCGTTCCGTATTCATCCAACAAAAATTGACAGAGAGGCGGGAAAGCTAGAGAGCCGACCCCGGATCCCAGCGTTATCAGGCTGTTTGCGCGGAGTCTCTTTGTTGTGAAGTATCTTCCGACACTCGTGGCCACGTTTGTCACACACAGGGAGCTGCCAAACCCTAGTAGACAATAGGAAAACATACAACATACTCACAAAAATCAAAAGAACAATATTTACAATTTTTCATCTGAGTTGGTAGCGTCAACACTGGGTCAAAGGTTGTCGGAAGTCGATAACCTTATCTCAACTGAGCCGGGGGATGGTACCGACTTCCGACGACCTTTGACCCAGTGTTGACGTCACACGTGCGTAATCACGTGTCTACAGCACTTAGGTCAAATAGCTGATGAAGACCGAGTGATTCAGTTGAAAATTCCGGTGAGTGATTTTTTTAAAAGTGGAGAACAGTTTATTTCTCATAATAATGGTTGCACTTTCTTACAGCTCCTGAAGAGGAGGAGGGTGACAAACAGAATTCTTCAAGGAAACATATTTAACGTTTTAAAGGGGCAAAATTTCAGGGACAATGCATGTCTGTGTGTATGTATCATAGCCCGGACAGAAATCAGTTCTATGTCAACAGCCCTAACCACAAGGCCCTGATGTTGCTGTTTTTTAATCGTGTTAAGTGATGTTCCCAAGGGCACAACATCTTAAAATGTGGCACTACCCTCAAGTTTTATCAAACGTATTTCTAACCGTGCCACATACAAGGAACAACAGCCCATTTCTACACCTGGGTGAAGTCAGGCAGGTCGGGCACAACATCGGAGGCTTCGGAGATTCGAACCCGGGACCACTGGGTTTCGGGCCGAACACTCTCCCGCTACGCCACACGGCCCTTGTGTATGTCGATGAAAGTCCTCTAGAGACTTACCTGCGATGCAGCCGATGGTGATGTAGAGATGGAAAAGTTGAGTTGTGAACCAGCTGAGAGAAAACCCTCCGGCTGCGATCACACCTCCTGCCATGATGACGGGCCGGAACCCGAACCTCCGGCCGAGGGCACTTGCCACTGGAGCTAAATACGTGCAACATGTACATGTATTAACAATCATGCATACCGATACCGACACCAATACATATACCCTAGTCGTGCAGTATCCAAAAGCATATTGGCATCACCGAATAACACTTACTCAAGAAACTTGATTCAATTTTGAAGAAATAATTTGTATCCAGTTGCTTGAGTATCTTTCATTTGACGTATCTTATAGCCTGGATGTTTATCCTTCCAAACCAACTATGGTTGGGTTTCGGTTGGGAACAAGGTCGGCTGTAGTTGTCAGTAGGTCGCCATGACAGGAGGTCTAGAATGGATTGTGACTCGGTTGGGGACTGCTCCCAGCCTAACGCATACCTTTGTTGGTAGGTATTTTGAAGCACGTCGGAATAAGGCATTGAATGTGTAAGAGTGGGTTTAGACGTCGTGCATAATCTGTGATCTACTCGATACCCATCTATAATCCTGTCAAGCTATTCCCAAGATTAAGGATTGTGGCTATCCGTCCCCACCTTTAACAATAACGTTTATTGCATATTCATGCCCAACAAAGGGCTGAATATTCATGCCCAACAAAGGGCTATGTACATAGTTTGATTATATCTACCAGCTTCAATTTGCAGTGGGTGATCGCTAATCCTTGAGACCCACTCTAACTGGACCCGCGGCACGCTGGCGGCGTCGTTGCGGCCGACCGAATTGACAAGACACTCAACAAATTTCATCGACGAAAAAATAATCTTTTTAAGCTTTGTGTGTCTTGTCATTTTGGTCATACTTGTACGTTTTGAATGATATTCCCATTATAAAGTCATTAACACAAATCCAGTTTAGGACGCAGCGACACCGCCAG
Organism: Branchiostoma lanceolatum; assembly: GCF_035083965.1. NCBI lineage: Eukaryota > Metazoa > Chordata > Leptocardii > Amphioxiformes > Branchiostomatidae > Branchiostoma > Branchiostoma lanceolatum. The sequence continues at coordinate 12,469,629 of NC_089733.1, read as the reverse complement.
CGTGTCGCGGGTCCAGTGAGAGGGGGCGTGCGGCGATGACACACTAAAACATGAACACACATACAAAACAAATCTCAGCATCACCCTTACCTGCCAAACTCGTCATTGCAGACAAGATAGACTGCACCAAAGCAATTTCTCCAGCGGTGGCCTCAGGGAACTGCTCCCTCCACGGCAGGAAGAAAACGCCGAGAGATCTGATGACGCCGAACGTGCAGGCCAGGACCATGAAGCCGGCCAGAACCACGGCCCACCCCCAGCCGCCGTCAGGAGGGTCCACGGGGTCCCGGTTCGTGCGTTTCCCCACAGCCATTGTCTTCATGGATGTCCTAGACATATGTACGTTTTTTTCTCAACAAAATGCTCCACCCGTATTCATAGCGCATGGCAACACACATTTTGGTAATGCATAGCAATGCAATGACAACATGTAATACGTTGACAAAATTCTTTGTACGTAACCAATGTATTTCGCATGCCAACCTTTCGGTGCCTGTCTGCTACATTTCTTAGGGTAATACTGACCTGTTCTACTTTGTACGTATACTGCAGCTAGGTGTCTTGCCCTATCGAAGGTGGCAGACGCTTCATTAAAACGTCGGCAGGTGAAAACAAATTGGTAGTGTTGTGTACACTGTTAACCAATAATTTACTAACCTGATGAAACTATTTGCTCATGCAATGGCAAATTTCACCGATCAAAGGAATACTGTTCTAACGTAATATATCAGCCAAGTTGACGCAGAGAGGCATAGAAGAATGGTCTGTTCTTTGCGTGATGTAAATATCCCTCCCCAGAATTCTCAAGTGTTTACATTGAACAAATATTGCCACATGCCAAACTGCTGAGGACGAAAGTTTTGTACGTTTCATCTGAGTTCAGAAACGTTTTAAAATTGCACACTGAGAATTAGTCACTTCCGTATGTTACTTTTGAATGATATGAAAAGTGTGTAGCGCTGTTTTTCTAAGTTAAGGAAAAACTTAACGCCACAAGTTCCTGCTGACATTAGACATATTTACTACCTAAAGATTGACATTACTAGGCTTATACAAATGTTGAGTGTGAAAGTAGATAAAGCTAGAGGTCAGCTTTAGGGAAATCTATACATCTTATTTCTGACCTTTAAATCCGTTGTAGCTTTAACAAAATCAGTAGGGACATCAACTTACTTGTTATCGTCAGGTCTTTTTGAACTTCGGCAAAACTGAAGGCAAAGGTCATCTTCTCATGATGCACCTGCACAGCACATGGGACGGACCAAAAAGAATCATAGGGGTGGTACGTGTAAACATGTCTGAAAATTGTCTCAATACCATGCGTATTTTTGGCCTTTTCTATTTAAGTTCTATTTCGTTTGTAAGCCCTTCTTTGATTCGTTTTGTTAAAGGTCCATTTGCTGAGACTTTTGTTGTTGTTTTGTTTTATTTTATTTTTACTTCGGGCCATCTACATAACGAGCCACCTCTGAATTAAAAATTCGTGTACCAATTTACAAAATGGACGTTCTGCGATATATATTTACATTCTTTGATGAATGAAAGTACTTTAAAGTTTTTTGCAAGCTTGCGTATCTATGGATCACCTTGATCCGACCATCACGGTTTGTTTTATGGTACCCCTGTTGAAATAATGGTACATTCCCGGTAGGTTGGACTTTGTCAACGCTACTATCCAAACCTTTGACCTCCAGTACATGAACACCGGTGACCCCTGTTCGAACAGCGTAAGCTTCGGGGTCCATCTTTTGGAAGTGTTAATTTCACCGGCGATTATGTATTACAAGAAACTCTCGAATTGAAATCACAGACTTATTTACATCCAGCATAAAGCGTTATCTTTATAAATGGGATATCAGTTTAAAGGCTATAGACAAGCTTTCAAGTGAATCATGTCAAACACAGCGGCCATCATCAAAAGAAAACAACAGACTGTGGCGCGTTTTTCCCCCAAGACTACCTCACGTATCAATGAGGTCATATAGACCTATATAACCTCCTTGCACATATGCAGCCCGGGTGCACGGCCAATGAATGTACGATCGTAGCAAATGAGGCACCATAATATTCATTGGCTAATTGATAGTGCGATGCCATTTAATTCTAAAATCCACTATGATGATTTGCGTAATTACTCTGACCTACTTTAACTACATTGGTTGAATCTGTTTGAATGCAACACCCACAATTAAGCTTATTTTTACCGGAGGTCCGCCCGAGGGCTGCCAATAAAATCCGAGGGGGGTGCGGGGCTGTACCAAATCCACATAAACTCGCCCCGCCCATCCTTTAACTATTACTTGACCGGCCGCGGAGGTCCCTTGGCACACGACAATTATACGGTAGCCTATATAACGTTTACTGTACAACCTGATTAACCACTTGGGAATCGGTAAAAGGACACAGCAGGTGATCCGATATGTACCAAAACATGTGATTGAAATCTAGAAATAAATGCTGGTTCCAGTTAGCTGTAGTGTGGTTCACCTATTTCCATGGTACTAGGTACAATGAAGCGCCGAAAATCGTTAAAATTCATTGATCGGTATGAGTCCTCTTTTTCTCCGTCGTCCGTATAAAATAATCATGTAATTCCCTAAGGATTTAGAATCCAACCACAGCAGTGCATATAAGCAACACTGAAAACAAAGCTCTTGCAAAGCAAACGACTTGTAATACATACTGTGAAATGGTCGTACGTCACTGGTATAGGACGTCAATTGGTCGATGTCCGGTGGTTGAGGAGAGCCGCACCTAGAGCACGTTAAAGAACCCAACACTCATACGGAAAAGAGAAAGTGTCCCTCATCGTGTGAGTGGATCAAAACCATTCAGTCATATGACCGCACCTGTACTAGCTGTAGCAATTGCCATCATCATCATCATGGCGTTCGACTCTGGGTGACGGTGATGAATATAAATGAATTCGTTGGCTCTCGTCTCTAGCGATGTGTAAGTGCATTGCAGTGTACACGCGCTCTGATCATTTTTTTCATGCGCGGCGTTCTGAAAAAAAAGGTCTTACTGGAGGACTTTACAGGAGGTATATTTTTTATCACAAAAACGATCGTAATATACTTTTGGTAGCATGGTTCCCAGCCTTGATGGTATACGGAAATGTGCTAGCTTAAAAGTGACCTTTGATAAATACTTCAAGCAACACCTACCCTGATATTAAACAGGGGTATGGAGGGGTTTTCAAGATACCTTCTGGGAAAATCGTATTTATTATGCCTCACCAATTTACTTAAGCTTTCTTGGTTGTTGGACATTTCAAGGTTAACATTCAAGAGGACAACATAAAAGCAGAGGGCAGGGAGAAAAACTCGAATTTGACTGAATTCACCCCCTAACACTGAGTGCACCAAGACATAAACCTGCCTCTCGAGATCTGTTGGGTTTTTATCTTCGCCGAGAAGATTATGTTTTCGGTTACGCCAGCTGCAGGGTGGGTCTGTATGTATGTCAAGATCATTACTCGAGAAACCTTTGATGAATCTTCATGATTTTAGTAGGTGTGTAGTGGTTGTGCAAAGGAAGGTCAAGTTCAAAAATCATTTACCTGGCGTTTTTCAACAGTACTGCAGCGGAATTTGCATGATTGTGTGTTTGCATGTAGGCAAAAAAGTGACGGAAACTTTCATGCATCTTCATGATTTTTTGTAGGTGCGTAGCGGTTGTGGGAACGGAGGCCAAGTTCGAAAATGGTTTACCTGGCGCTTTCCTACCATTATGCAGCGAGCTGTGTATGTTTTTGTGTTTGTATGTCGCCAAGATAACTCGAGAAGCTGTTGATGGTTCTGTATGATATTATGTGGCTGGGTAGGGTTTACAAAAAAAGGTCAAGTTCGATAATGGACCTTCTAGCGGGTACCTAAGGTACTGCAGCGTAGCTTCAAAATTTGAGGGCATATTTTCTGCAAGTGCTATGGTCATGATTTTTGTTTGGTAGATAGTTCATGCCACAGGAAGTAAGTTGTGTAAGTTTGGGTCCCCTAACGGCTTGTTTGGAACTGCAGTGGCTTTTTTTGTTTTGACCTAAGGACATGTATAACTTGAGAAGGGGTCGACAGATCGTCGTGATGTTTGGTATGTAGAGAGCTCAGACGGTGCTTTACATAATCAAAGACTAATTATGCAAATCAGGACCTAATCTGCATTATTAGTAAGGAAATTGTGTAAATCCACTGCATTTCATAATGGAACTCTCAAACATGTGACAGTATCCCCGTAAACAGGTCATATAAACAGATGGCCTTGCAAAAGGTCATATAAACATCAGATGGGGCACTACTCTCCAAGCAGAGGAGTGGGTCCGGCTGGTTTTTAACGTGTTTAGTTTAGACATTTCTGTCCAACACACGGTTGGCGACATAACGAGAAGGGGACAAAATAGAATGCCCGACAAAAACACCTAAAAACACGTCAAAAACCAGCCGGACCCATTCCTCTGCCTGGAGAGTACACTGCACCAAAATTGCACCACTGCTAGGTATTGATAAGTCACATATACTATGTCTTTCGAAATGTGTATGATATGGAATAAAGATTTATTCTATTCATATATATTGACTGTGCCATTTCATCATCACTTTCAACTTACAGCACTGCAATTTCCAACCTTTGTGGCCCATATAATATCAACATACATCAAGTTTTCATGACCAGTTATAACGTATGTCAACACACTAGTTTATCGTGTTGCCTTACTGCTTTTTGTACCGTCAATGTCTAAAACAATTCGATATCTTTGGTGACTTTGATGATGTCTTTAGTTTGATCGGAAAACTGTGATTTCCATCTGGATTAACTACCTTTGTAGGATATCCGTTGTATTTAACAGTGATCATTTTGAAGGCAGTTAAGCTGTGGTACTGTTATAGTGAGATTGATCGCCAGACTCACTCAGTGCAACTGGTAGTGTAAGAGACCATATTGGACTCACCCCCCTGTTGTATAGATAGACTCTTCCAGGGACCTCCGAGGAGGTCCCGGATATAGACGAGTGGAGACATGATGACACATCTCAGACCCCTCCCCTAACCACGCACGTCTATATAGAGAAAACATGAATGTTCAAGTATCGTCGTGTATCAATACAGAGTACTCCAGTGTTTATTCGCATCGTGCAACTCGGAAATAAGTTGTTCTCCAAGGTCTTTTCTTTCGATTTGTGCACGTGAATTTCTATCATGATGAGTTAAGATTCTTCAAAGGTAGGAAAATGGTCGAGATCAGGGACGGTTCCGACTTATGATGTGGACTATAAAAACAGTAAGAAGATATTGTGACAGAACTTAGACAATTGTGAAGAAGCTCGTTACTTTGCTTTAGGACATAATGAATGTGCCAAATCTGTCGACAGTTATGAACTATTAATTCTGTTGTAGAGTACGATATGTGTCATTCTCTCTTTCTATTAAAATTGCAATATTTGCACTTGCTGTGAAGGAAGCATATCCGGTTAGAGGACGAACCCATTCTTATTGTCAGGGATACTTCTAGTCTGTTAAAGGTCCAAATACAGAGTTACATAATTCTTCCACCAGTCCAAATGCTTACTTGATGGGCAAGGATTGGTTATGACATGAAAGGTTTATCTATATATTTGTCGAGAAAGACACAATATCCTATACAAAGCACAGAACACACAATACCACCCCTCTAACGGAGTGGGCAAAACCTGAGAAGGATCCACCCCTCGCGCAGGTATAGTAACCTTTGAAGCGCAGTTCACACGGTCTCTTTCGACCTTTGTTCTTCGAGGAAGATAGCTCGACATCTAAGTAAACTCTCAGGTGAGGACTAAACGTTGTGTACTCAATATTTCCTATTGTTGCCAGAGTATTAGCCAAGAGGCAAACGTTTATGCATCATGTCGCCTTACTGCATGCTTTTTGTACCGTTGATGTCTAAGGCAATTCGAAATCTTTGGTGGATTGGATGATGTCTTTAGTTTGATCGGAAAACTGTGATTTCCATTTGGATTGACCACCTTTGTAGGATATCCGTTGTATATGACAGTGAGTATTTTGAAGGCAGTTTGGCTGTGGTACTGTTATAGTTAGATTGATCACCAGACTCACTCAGTGCAACTGGTAGGAAAGATTTGATAACATTTTGACGATTTAGGTAAACTATCATGCAATTCGCATAGGTCTCGCGATGAAACTATCTAGCACCACTTTCTTATGCTCTTTGAGTCCCGGTTTTTAACGTTTTTTTGTACAAAAAAGGCCGCGCGTTGGGAACAAAAACAAAGCAGGCCATGATTTGATCTCGTGACGATCACCAAATACGGTTTAGAGTGTCGTGGGAATGGTTAGATGTACATTTTGTTCGCATTTTGTAACAGCGGACGGTTGTTTTTTAACGCTTTATTTTTGCATTTTGGAAAAATAAGTGATTGAATTAACGACTTGTCGATTATGAAAATACCAATTTTTTTGGCCTACGATATACGATTAAAACACAGAATCTCAGCAATTTTGCTTCTGGATTTCAGTAAGTCGCGCCCCATTTCTGATGACACATCTGAGACCCCTCCCCTAACCACGCACTTCTATATAGAGAAAACAAGAATGTTCAAGTATCGGCGTGTATCAATACAGAGTACTCCAGTGTTTATTCGCATCGTGCAACTCGGAAATAAGTTGTTCTCCAAGGTCTTTTCTGTCGATTTGTGAATTTCTATCATGATGAGTTTAGATTCTTCAAAGGTAGGAAAATGGTCGAGATCAGGGATAGTTCCGACTTATGATGTGGACTATAAAAACAGTAAGAAGATATTGTGACAGAACTTAGAAAATTGTGAAGAATCTCGTTACTTTGCTTTAGGACATAATGAATGTGCCAAATATGTCGACAGTTATGAACTATCAATTCTGTTGTAAAAATGGATAAGAGACTAAAATAAAAACCTTAACAGATATGTAAAATCACAGCAGCAAAACTGAAAACTTGCCATATGAAAACCCCCCACCCTTCCCTTCCGCTTGTAGTTTACCCCACACAGATTTCTTTCCCACGTGGACTTAACGTTACAATTGAAACTAGTTCCTTACCAAACATAACGACACCTCCCCATACGTATCTTCGTTTTTACTGACTGACATATCTTCGGTTCCCGCACAGCAAACGTCTCACAAACAGGTATGGAGTTTTATTGAGTAAGAATATCTATCTGTGAGCCCCTAATCGTCCGTATCTTCGCATTCTATGTCTAGACTTCTCGTTTAGAAACAAAAGCATGTTGGCCGATTCGAATTTCATTTCTTTTTGCCAAAATGCTAAAGGAAATTCAATGCTAAACAATGACTGTCATTAAAATCTTAGAAAAGGGAATTTCTCCTGTCTGTGTGCCAGACACACTGTTTTCATTTTACGTTGTTTGGTGATTGAAATGATCAGCATATTGTTAACGTCAAATTATATAACGTCACATTCCCATTTCACAACATTTTGGTTAAGACTGTTTGACGAGACGAGTTCTATCTGAAACGGTACGTTTTCTGAACACTGGATAAAATGCAAGTTCAAGAAATTCGAAATATTCGGACTGGAAATCCACTTTTTTAAGAACTTTTTTTTCGGCCGTTTCTCTGTCGTTTATTTTCTGCTGCGTCACACCCTGTAACCCTGTGGTAATCTCGTGGGACTTTGCTATGTACCACAACATAAACACAAACTATTGCAAGTCCTACCGGTATACCGCGACCGCCTAACGCTGTTCTGTGCACTTTGGTCTATATCATTTGCAACCCCCTCGGAGTCTCGAATTAACGGACTTGAAAACGATGTCGGTAAACATTTAAGGTTTCATAACGACATGTTGCTATTCGTGTGACGTGGCAGATGGGCAGGGGTTCTAACGTGTTACGATTGCAACATTACATACAATTTCTCACGCGTATCAAAAACCCACATGTAGGACTCTGGGATATTCGCCCCCGCGCTGGTGTCAAATCCGTTCTGACTTCAGGGCTGTCTTAACGCTTTGAAGTACGATGGATGCAAAAATATTTCATCAAGATCCGAATTCAAAAGAAAGCCTGAACAGATAGGTAAAATTACAGAAGTAAAATGTGATACTTGTCATATGCCTTCCCTGTCTTTCAGTTTAGTCCAATGATTCCTCCCTCCGTTTACACAGATTTCTTTCCCCCGTGGACCTGCATTGGAAACTAGTAACATGTTTAGTACTAGTATTTGTCTAAATAACATCAAACTTAGAAGAAAGTATCATCAAATCATTACTAGTGCGTTAATTTTTATTTCCTGAGCATTGGGAGATTTGTATCTATGAAAACCATTGATACGGAAAGCTTGGAACAATCGTAAATAAAGACTAATCAAAATTTGTCCTATGAATTTCGGGAATATTCATTCTTATACCAACATCGTACAACAGCATAGCGACGGTTATGCTATATTGATGTATGCAAAAAACTTATTTATTTCATGTATTAAACTAGAACCAACTAACCTGGGAAAGCATGGGACATGCCACTGTTTTGGCTTCACTGCTCTCGTACTTCCATGGAGAACATCCAGCACCTCACCTCATCTGAATTGCTTTCTTACTTCTTTCCCATGTCCATTGCAAAGACTATCCCAATACCCAGTCATAGCATAACGAAATTAAGAATCAGTTCACCCTATTTAGAAATAGAACATGTCAGCATCAATGTACACTACCCGTGGTAGTGCACGGGAAAAAGTGTTACAAGGGTCCAAGATTGAGTTCACATTTCTAATAATCTATTGCAAAATGACGTTGAGGGGAGGAGGGATTCAACCCCAAAGTGGGTGCTATTTTTTTAAAGACCATATCTCTATGAATTCAAAATGAACCAAATTTGTCAAATTTCATCTGAGATGAACAAACAAATGAACCACTGAGTAGGGGCCCTTCATGCAGAGCCATGGGATGTGATGCATGATGTTGGGCATTCAGGTCAAAGTTTTGGTCAAAGCAATAGAAGAATTAAGTTGCTAATGCAGAATATTGAAGAACTACTATTCGCACAATCGCTACAAACATTGTTTTAAAGATCGGCCCTATATTTCCTAACATCATCCCATTCTTCTTAGGGCACAATTCTTATGTATGGGCTTCAATGGAATGATTGCCAGAAATCAAAATCAGCTTTTGACCCAAAGCAAGTGGAAAAGTCAAGTCAAGTCAAAGTTTATTGCACAACGATTGTAACAGGTGCAATGTAAGGCAAAATACTACTGGCTACGTGTACACTCAATCTAGTACAAACTACAAAAAGGTTCTAGGCTATGCAATGTCTAGTACAAACTACAGGAAGGTTCTAGGCTATACAATGTTGTTAATGGTAGATAATATCAACTTAATAACAGTTTTCCAAACGCCACTTTGTATATACGTCATTTTGAAGGTCCTCAAGGGTCGTCGAACTGCCAACATGTCGTATTACCGATACAAAGGCATTCTGTTCCCTGGAACAATTTCTAAGGAAACCTTGGATGCGATTCCTGACTACCCTGTTCGTGATGACGACATTTTCATCCTGACATACCCAAAATCAGGTAAGAGGTATGGTAGTGGTGTGCCATTCTTAACACGATTTTTTTTGTACTGTATACTTTTGTACTGTTGTACTCTGTCGATGAGAAACAACCAACCTTAGGGCGATGACGGTTGTCCCTTAGCATAATAAGAGACAACCGTTGACCCAGGAGTCAATTGCTTACACCTTCTTACCACTAACGGCTGCGACCGCTGACAGACCAAATATTTGAGGGATTGCTCAACAAATTACTATCTAGATAGAACAAAAGTGTTTTTACCACTTTTTTGTGTCTTTTGCTCTCTTTTGAATCACACTTCAACATCCTGTATCATATAGAATCATCAGGAATCTATTCCTGGTTAGATAGATAAACTTGATTTGAATATTCCAATTTTCAAATCAAGGTTTATATAGATTTAAGCCCTTGATTAAATCGTTTGGCATCAAGGTCAGTGTTATCTTTATCAGGTACGAACTGGATGATGGAAATAGTGTGCAAGGTCATGAAAGCTGCTGGAAAGATGGCGACTCCTGACGAACACGTCACGTGGTGCTTCGAACTACAGATGCCAGGGATGGACGAAAAACCACGTCACGTGCTTGCAATGGATTCGCCCTCCCCACGCATAATCCACACACACCTGCCACGGCAACTGGCCCCCAAAATGGTCGCGAATCCGAAGGGGAAGGTACGTCGATTAAAATTAGACTTATAAATACATAATAGATGCTTTAATTAAAATTGAATAAATGAAGCAACTGCATATAATGAAGTCGCTAACAGAGTCAAACACTCTGTTGGTAACTGTATGGCTGCCAGTATACAGTTGTTTGATACAGGAAATGTGTTCCAAAACAATTATTTTAGACTTATTGTATTGTACTATGTTAATCGTAATAAGCCCTTCTAGGTCTTATGTATCACAAGTTTTCGTTGTTTCCAGGTGAAAGTGATTGTAGTGATGAGGAACCCAAGAGACGTGGCAGTGTCCCTTTATCAATATCATTCGAAAATGGAAAAAATGAGCCGCAGACAGGTTTTGAAAAGCCTAGAATCTTGGGACGCCTTTGCAACCGACTTTCTGGAAGGAAAGGGTAAGTCAACACAAAAGAAAAAGAGAATGTGTTTTAAACAAGCAGTTGGTTTCCAAAGGTCAAGTCAAATTTTGACAGTTAGTGCCCATTTCTATAATTGTAAGTGAAAAAAACAACACCATATCACCTACTGGGCATAAGATATTACACATTGATGCAATCAAAGTTGCTGAAAGATTTTAATAACTATCCAGTATTGCAAAACATGTACTTCTTCTCTGACTTAAAGGCATGTATGGTGACTTCTATGACCACGCCCTCGGCTGGTGGCAGATGAAAGATGACCACCATTTCCTCTTCCTGAAGTATGAAGACATGAAGAAGGTGAGACGTGAAAATACCCGGCAATGCTACTAAAATCCCTCTAAATAAAACTCTGATTTAAGCAAGGCGTGAATCATGCAGGAGTAAGTCGTTGTGGTATTTAAATCGTAGTTGTGATATATTTGAGGTTTCAAAATACTGGTGAATTTTAATTGTCTGTTATTCATTTGCTTGCTGACTGACTGATAACAGTGCTAAATGTCTCTTTCATAATGATAATAACCAATCAGATGAATTCTATTGTTGTCATAGCTTTTGCAAGTAATTTTTTGCCTCATTTCTTACGTTCATGTTTGAAATAACGTAGCATATGGCCACAGTAATTCAATTGTAACTTAGTGCTTGTATTCTAAAGAATAGTTTTAGATTTGAATGTCAACATGGAAATAGATTCTGAGGGGTAAGTCTGTACCTTGGTAAACACAGTTTCAGTCAGTAAACAGAGTCGGATACCAGTTTTCCTCCCAGCCCTCGTTTTCATTATGTCCTCATCCTAAAATTGTAAATAGAAATCTATGAGAGCCTGGAATTGTGGTGGTGTGCAATGAGAAAACTTTCAATTTGTAATTAACTGACAGTCGAGTGAGCTTGTCAGGGAACGTCTGTATACAACTGTCCATCATCACGCGATAGTCAGCGTCACGTAACAAGACAACTCCAAGACAAGATCTGACTTACCGGGTTGAAGAAGAGACAGACAGCGTCTCAAAAGCTAGCCTGGGTGTCACCCTAGTAAGTTCCATGGCTTTCATATTGGAACTGACTAGGATGACACAGAGGCTACTCAGAAGGTCCGCAAAAGGAGCAAATTATTGTTGTGTGTAATCGTTAAATAATTCTACAAAGAGTTTGATTGTTTGTTTAATTGTTTGCTTAATTGTTTTTTTAATTGCTTGTTTAATTGTTTGTTTAATAGTTTGTTTGTTTGCTTGTTTGTTGTTCTCACAGGACCTGCGCAGTGTAATCAACGATGTCGCAGCCTTCCTGGACACCAGCCTTGACGAAGCTGCTGTTGACAACATCGCTGAGTCATGCACCTTCAACGCTTTGCAGGCAGCTTGGGGCAATTCAGATGACGTATTGAAAAAGCACATCTGCAGAAAAGGTAAGCTGCCTGACTGCCTTTGACATTAACCGTCATATTCGATATTTGAATCATCGGCCATGGTATCCGTAGGATGCTTTATAGTTTTGACGATTGTACATGTTTTTTTTTTTTAATATAGCACATATCTTGCATTAATGTTGCTTTATTTTATTTCATTTTAGGTGTCATTGGCGACTGGAAAAGCATGTTCACGTCGGAACAAAAGGAAGCCTTTGATGCCAAGCACAATCTGAAGCTGGGGGGGACTGGTCTGGAGTTTGATTTTGAGTAGTACAGTCTGTACTGCATGTCTGAGTGCACATTACTTGTAAATGCTGTACGTCAAATACGGTGAAAGACGAAATACATTTCGTTTCAAATTGTCCCTTCCACGTTCGCAAAAATGGGAGCTTTTCAAAGAAGCTATCAAATTTCATCCTATTTTTCGCACTTCAACAGACTAAAATAGATTAAACTATTCTCTTTAAACACAGAACCTACAAATTATAGGAAAGTGGGACCCTTTGTCTTCCACTGCTTGAAAAAAATAAGTCAGTCCCAATAAGTTAAGATTAATTGTTACCAGTAAGAGTAATTGGAGTAGTGATATGCTATAATGTCCCTCATTGTTTGTTCGTGTTTTTGTTTTCTTATTACTAGCAACTAGCATTTGGGCACGAATTTGCAATAAACGAATCACATATGGTATTTTATTTATCCCGGACCCATTCTCTGGGGCCAACATTATTATCTTTAAATGGTACAATCATAGTTCTCATTGTCTGTAACGTTGTCTACTTATTTCAAAACTATTACCTCCATGATCACGAAAGTTGTGAGCTATTTAGAGAATGTCTGTTCTGAAACGAAATAGATACTATCAGTCTAAGATACGTCTCTGTAGCCCCTTTGCAATACATGCTGCATGAGAATGAGGTTAAAAGGGGGTATACCGACGAGTATGCCATTACACCAACGCCGAAGAACTCACCACACAGTAATCGTATGTTGTAACTGTGTTTCCTCAACAGCGTCAACTAATGATTCAGCCAACACCTCACCTAACATTGACCTTTGTCACTGGACTATGAAAGGGTTTGCACGAATACCTTCTTGAACACATCATAGCTATTAGGCCACATCAATTTTGTTTTCGGACATTCTTAAGTAAATTTTAGCAAGATGACAACATTAAAACTGAGCGCAGGGAGGGAATTAGAATCTGACCAAAACTGCTGACCGAAGCCATGATACCAAGCATGTCTAGGTCGTAGAAAGTCCTCTGTCACGTAGACGACTAGCTTTGTCCCTATTGGTCCACCACCAGAGGATCGCCGAATTTAAAATTGGCCAGAGCACTCGAGAGTATTTTTACCTGAAAATCCACCTCATCATCACGTTAGACAGGGACCGGTAATAATTGGCAGATCTCGACAAATCTGAAAATAGCACCTGGTGCATTACTGTCGAAAATGTCCTTAAGAGCACGCAGACTCGTCAGCCGAATTATTTTGTGTCCGTGACAGGGCTCTCATGAGATAGGGAACTGTTTCAAGAGTAAGGAATTACGGGTAAACTTGAGGCATCAAAATCACTGACTGTCTGTTCGTAATGTAAACCCTTAACAAGTTCGGAGCTGTTCATCGGTATTAACGTAAAGATCATCAGTATTAACGTAAAGCCTAGACCCAGGACCATTCGTAGTATTAAATGTCTTCGTTCTTGGATTCTTTTCAGAAAATCAATGGACTGAGTGGGTTGGTGATGGAGTGAAACACTGCTACTCTGTGATAGATCCTCGCCTCATGCTTCCGTTGTGAAGACAACGTTACATGGCCTATATACCGTGTTTTTGGACAGCCACATCTCGAGGACGTTCGTTAAAGAACACCACACTTATAAAAAAGAGTGGGCCTAAATGGGTCAAACTTTGTAGTCGTATGGCAGCACCAGGGGCAGTTGTCGTCTTGAGTTCACATGATGAGTTAGCGCCGAATGAGTTTAGTGATCCGAGCTCTTGCCATTCAGCCCCACGAAATGTGTAAGCTGTAAGCAATCCAACCCCTATCTGAAAAGAGAGAGAGGTCGGCCCATCCAATCACAAGGAAATAACTCAAGGACGAAAACCTCACGTGCCTTGTAGGTCAGGGGTGAGAGACCGTTTTTAATTTGGGTATAACATAATCAAAGAAGGAAGACAAGACAAGACAAGACAAGACAAGGTAAACAAGTACTTATTCAACTTTTTTTTTCACTTTTCAATGTAACTTACACTCAGACAAAAGGAAGGACGATAGAAAAAGGATGTGCCAAGCTACCCACGACAGGTTATACGTCCACGAGCTCCAACCAACACACTCCTGCCAACTTGACACATCAAAATAAAATAAGGACATAAAAGACAGTTTAAAACAATAGACTAACGCGACCAGAGGGAGGTCGGGGATTAGAACCGCAAGCGCAGCTTTCCCCCGACGACCTTCGCCCAATGTACTGAAGAACACCATAGAGACAAAAAGGCTGCCTCGCCAAGCCGGATAAAGTCGAGATTTAGCCTTGAGCGAAGACACTCCTTGACATATGGCACTATCTCGACATGGGTCAGAAAGGACTTGTCGAAAAGAGCCTCACAACGCGAGGACCATATACGTTTTCTCGTGACGGCAATGTGGTAAGGGATGACTTCTATCTTGCCTTGTTTCCAGGCAAGATGCCGTAGATGACCATTTGTTTGTTGATACGGAAGTCTGACATGACCCACCTCCTCAGAAAACTTCCACCCACGTCCATGTAAGCAACAATTCCCTGCAAAACCACATGGCATGGTCCGCAGTTTCATGTAGTTGGCAGTTATTTCTTGGACAAGATCCCGAACGGATAAACCCCCCTTCGAAAGAGATATTAACGCGATCAAAGGCTTTCGCCCGATCTAGTGAGACAATCGCACAATCAATGTTGTTAGTGTTAGCATAGACAACAATATCTCGGATCAAACGAAGGTTTCACTGGATCGATCTTCCTGGGACGCCGCAGGTCTGGTCCGAATGCAACACCGACGCTACTACCGACTGAAGGCGGTTGTTGAGAGCCTTAGTCAGTAGCTTGTAGTCGGTGTTGAGAAGGGAGATAGGTCTTCTATTCTTGGGGTCCAGTTCGTCCCCCTTCTTCGGTAGAAGAGTCACAACGCCGAATTTTTGGCTAGGGGAGAGTTCCCCGTCCTTGAACACCTCTCTGAACACACTCAGGAGGTCATCGGCAACCAAATGCCAGAAGTACTGACCAGTCAGCTATTTACACTGTTTATCCAACACCAGCAAAGCACGTACGATATATGATCAACCAGAGAGATTGACAAGAGGTAAGTGAACGTTATGTATTATTTGTTACAAGAGCAGCTGACAATGCATTGTTGCAATGATTGTAGCGTTGATCCGAAACTTATGAAAGAATATCAATGGGATTTCCGTGCTTTTTTGGCTCGATTGACAACGGTAGGGAGGTATATCGAGTGTGACCCTGTAGTTCACACCACTCGGACCCTGTCGGTGTGTTGACCTTGTACTCTGACCCAACGTTGCAGCTACGTAGTCAGTCATTTCAAACGTAGAGTGTTTCGGCGCCATAACATAGGAATTTCTAACTTTGTGCTTTTCCTGAAGCAAATGAGTCAGATCGTTTTGCAGTCCATCCGGTCGACCAGGTTTCCCTGACCTCGTTTTGTATATGTGTCATTTTTAGGGTCATCTAAGGGTCGTCGAGCTGAGGGAGGCCAACATGGCGTATTACCAGTACAAAGGCATTCTGTTTCCTGTTGACATATCTAAGGAAACCTTGGATGCGATCCCTGACTACCCTGTCCGTGATGACGACATTTTCATCCTGACATACCCCAAATCAGGTGAGAGGTGTTCCCCGTAGAGTGGCATTGTTTAAACTGTCTGAATTTGTCGCAGAGGGAAGGCCTTGGGGCCTTGACGGAAAGTCAGTTTGATCAGGGGCAACCGACCTTTTTCACTCAGCAAATGTAGTTACTTACGAGGTCCGTTCAAAAGATTCGCGACGTCACATGGAAACAACGAGCATAACTCAAAAGGTTGAATTTAAGGGCATACGCATGAAGTAGACTGGCATTTATCAATATCCTCCAAAACGCATAAACCATTGTGATCATTCCCGAAAATAATTTCATCAGGTTGGTAGAACATAGGACATTTGGAGTTTCTTTTTACACAACCAGGTAATCTCACCTGCTGACGTTTCGGTGTCTGTCAGACACCTTCTTCAGAGCTTCTGACTGGAGTGCTGCATTGTGATCATTATCTTGCAGATCCTGTCTTTGGTTTAATCGTTTGGCATACAGGTTAGTGTCGTTTTTTTTCAGGTACGAACTGGATGATGGAAATAGTGAGCAAGGTCATGAAAGCTGCTGGAAAGATGGCGACTCTGGACGAACACGTCACGTGGTGTTTCGAACTACAGCTGCCAGGGGTTGACGAAAAACCACGTCACGTGCTTGCAATGGATTCTCCCTCTCCACGCATAATCCACACGCACCTACCACGGCAACTGGCCCCCAAAATGGTCGCCAATCCTAAGGGAAAGGTACGTTGATGAAAATTAGTCATCTGAATACAGATTAGATGGTTCCAAATTGAATAAATGACTGCATATAATCAAGTCACTAACAGCATCAGTCTGACTGTCGGCAACTTAATCCAGTAGTTTAATTATTTTTTTTATCGTCAATAGGTAATGTAACCCACCACAATAGTATCTTCTTACTGTATTGTTTTATTGACCAATACAGTTGTTTATAATACTTTTTTAAATATTTAGAACAAGTCGATCTAAGGATTATGTACCAAAAGCTTACTTTTCGTTGTTTCCAGGTAAAAGCGATTGTAGTGATGAGGAACCCGAAAGACGTGGTATTGTCCTTTTACCACTATAACCAGAAAATGGAAATAGAGTTCGGCAATGGTGACTTGGAAAGTCTGGAATCTTGGGACACCTATGCAACCAACTTTTTGGACGGAAAATGTAAGTCAATACAACAAGTAGGATGGTTAGAAAAGACCAAATCTTCGGTTTCTAAGTGTTAAGTTGATATGTTCACTGTTGGCACATAAATATAAAATTAGCAAATAGCCTTATGGGCATATATTATCACATGTATTGATAAAAGTTGCTGAAGATAACTATATAGTTCTACTTGTACTTTTTCTCTGTCTTGAAGGCCAGTTTGGAGACTTCTACGACCACGCCCTCGGCTGGTGGCAGATGAAGGATGACCGCCATTTCCTCTTCCTGAAGTATGAAGACATGAAGAAGGTGAGTCGTGAAAATACCCAGCAATACTGACAATATATTTCTCAAGGCCGCACCAGTATGGTTACATGGTTCTTGGGCATATATGTACAACCTTTTGCAAAGAGGGTGGACATCATAAAAATTACAAACAAACCCACTCAACTATCTGTTGATTACAAATTGGTTCTTACATGTCTAGGCCAGACCAATATAATTTCTTGCATGGTTCTCGAAAAGTTTTGTGTAAAAAGTTTAGGAAGAGGACATAATGAAACCAGAGTGCTGGTAGGAAACTGGTATCTGTCGACTTTAATCATACACTATTTCATTGTATTTAGATCATAGTTATAAAATATTTGTCAAATATCGATCTTGTTTATGCTACTGTGGTTTTAAAAGCACTGATTTGTCATCTACTTACTTAATGATGGACAGCGTTGACAATTTTGTCTCTCAATAAAGAAAATCAAGATAGAGTCATGAAGAAATGCCATTGTTGTCTTAGAAGTTAGAGCTTTGGAAGAAACTTATTGTCTTCCATTCAATCTAACTTTACCAGTGACTATGTATCATCAGACGCCTTCCAAATTGTAAACAACTGATAACTGAGTGAATTTGTTTCCAGCAGAACCTGCGCAATGTGGTTAGGGATGTCGCAGCCTTCCTGGACACCAGCCTTGACGAGGCTGCTGTGGACAACATCGCCGAGTCATGCACCTTCAACACTTTGAAGGCAGCTTGGGGCAATTCAGATGATGCATTGAAAAAAAACATCTGCAGAAAAGGTGTGTCGACTCTGTGTGATAGAAAACATACATTGCATCGCCGTATTCCATAGTTGCATTATATGCTATGGTAGCAATAAAATAGTTTTGGTACATTTAGCATTAATGATTTGAGTTTCATTGGTTTTATTTTATTTTAGGTGTCGTTGGAGACTGGAAAAGTATGTTCACGCCGGAGCAAGAGAAAGCTTATGACGCCAAGCATAAGCTGAGGCTGGATGGGACTGGTCTGGAGTTTGATTTTGAGTAGTACAATATGTGTGCGTATAGAATAGAATATATGTCAAGGTAGACATCTGCCAGAATCGGCACTTCTGCCGGTATAGATCCCGTTCGGAGCCTGTAAATTTGAGGATATTCCATTTGAAAAAAAAGACAGTCACACTTTTTCAACTTCGATTCATGTCCCTTTAGATCGATGAATTGGCTTGGTGATTTTTCCAAGTCACAGTCAATCTCTCACCTGACATATATGTCATCTGTGCACAAAAGAACTTGTGAATGCTGTACGTCAAATACAAATGACGACAAAATGCCTTCTATTTCAAACCATCCCGTATAGTACTAGGATCACCACAAACGAAATGAGCTCTGCAAAAAGCCACCGAATTTCATCCGAATTTTTTCCACGTTTACAGGAAAAATTGAAGAAAAAAACCTCCTTCTTAACATCACAAAACCAACACACTACAGAAAAAATAAATAAGTCAAACCCTTCAAGTTATGATTTACAGTCAGCATTCATATTAGAGTGATCATGTGACATAACGTAAATCTCCTTCATTTGTTCTCGTTATTAGTATTCTGGCAAATTAACCTTCGGGCAAGGATTTGCAATAAATTTATCATCACCATTATAATGTGTCATCTATACTCAGGGAATTTGCCTAGAGCTTGCATTATTATTTTAACATTATTTCAGGCATTCGGGATATGAATTAATAATTTGGAACGGATCTGAATCAAGCAATGTCCGTTTTTGGCATGAAATAGTTACTGTCAATCTGATATACCTATCCCTTTCATGAAGTTTAAAAGAGATATGCAGACAAATAGATAAAATCACACCGTACTAACTGTTGATGAACATTTTATTCATTTCATTTGTGAGCAGTGAACAGTATAAGTTTTAATTGCTACCATGATTTTTGTGGTGCTGGGTAGAACTGGATTCAGATAAGTTGTACTATTATGCTGAATGATGTATTTCAGGTGGGGAGTGGCTGTTTGAAAGAGACACTAGCAGAATAAAGGCTTTCGTTCAATTCGAAGCAATGATACTGTTTTTAGCATCCTATCATCTCTTGTCTTTACTTCTTTTCACGTTGCTTTGTAGAAATTGCAATGGTTGCTAATGGCTAGAAATCATACGCGGCACTGCTACTCAGTAGACGCTGCTGAAATTGGTCGCACTGATATGATATCCATTCAAATGGTCATGGATATATTCATGATAATCATATCTAAAAGTCTAGATAAAGGTCTTGCCCCCACTTTACTACTTACGAGTTTTCACATTTGTGAGGTCATCCAACGAGTTCATTGACACCGGGAAGTTAGTCACGTGATTTGAACTTTGACGTCATTGCTACGTGCTTCTGCCCCTCCCCACGTATACATAAACAATTGTCGTTCACAGGAAACAAACGGTGAGTATAGTGACCTTTAGTATACCAAGGAGGTTTAATAGATTAAACCTCATTGAGTATACTAACAGTGTGCGGTCGGCTGTCTAGTCATGCAGTCACGCATACCAACACGTACACAGCAAGTGTGCTGTTGAATGACCTATCCTTGTACGCTGTGGCATGAGTAGAGAGTAGATTAAAGCGGCAGCTGTGGAAGCAAGACGTGTCCGTGAGTGTCTCAGTTATTATAATAGATCAGTGGGAAAATACTAGAGATATTATGGATACCACAGTCAGTAGCAAGTATATCGTCCTTTTTTCTGATTTATATCATTCATTACAGTATTTTGATAGCCAAGTATATAGGTTTTTGCTTCGCGATTTGACGTCTAAAATCCATTTTCTGTAGCTGTATTGTTCCACCTCAAGAGCCGTTCAACCTCAAGGACCCTTCCTAACATACCGGATTTTGCTCGCTCAACGACACTTACGTACCTACCAACGTTTCTATTTTGCCTTTATGTTTATATTAACAAGACATATCATGATAGTAGAGTAAATATTTGTCCTGTTCTGACTGGAAAAAATTGCCAAGTACCCTCCGTGTTTACTTGAGTTATCTGACAGACCTTGTGTTTAGACAGGTAATGCCCTCATTGACCTTCAAGAAAATGCCACAATAGCAGTAACATATCAGTTGCATTCATGTATATTTCAGAATCAAATAAACCTTGGGTGTTTGCTTTGGAAGTGCATTGAAAGTTTAAACACTTTTAAGTACCGTATTCAGATAATACATCTATCAAATGGTTCAAATATTGATTTATGCATCGTTTATTTATCCTTCCTTTTTAAATGTTTTTCCGGATCCGCGAAAATCAAGTTCTGAAGATGGACGAATGGTATGAGTACAAAGGAGCATACTTTCACCCGCAGCTCGTCACAAAAGATTCTCTCGACGTCATACCTGATTACGTCATACGTGATGATGACGTCGTCATTGTAACTTACCCAAAAGCAGGTAAGACAAACAAATAGTCATTTAAAAGAAAACAGGAAAATATGCTAGCTTGAACGTTCATCTATGTAAGTAGTCGTTCTGAAGCAAACTTGAACTGTAGTTTCCTAAACAAACACTTCATTTACCAATTCATTAAACTGTACAAAAGAAAAAAAAATATGTTTTTTTTCCGACCAAGCCTGTCCGTGGATCCACTTGCGCGTGTGCAGCGAAATGCATTGTGGATAATGTGTCAAAGGTGAAGGCTGCTAACTTGTACACAGGTTTTTTTTTTTCTAGACTATGATGTATACTTGTCCAGATGCGTTTTGGTTATGTCAGAGGTGCATGCGCATGTGCAGATGGGACAATATAGTGAGACAGTTGATCTTCTGAATGAAGTATCAATTTTCTAGGGACGAACTGGATCATAGAGATCGTCAACAAGCTGATGAGGGCTGCTGGGAAGACAGATGTTCACACGGAGGACATACCGTGGAGCTTTGAATCAACATCGCCGCGATTTGGAAAGCCAGGTCACGTGATCCTGGAGGACCAACCGTCACCGAGGATCATCCACACGCACCTTCCCTGGCACCTGGCACCCAGAATGATCTCAAGTCCAAAGGGAAAGGTATTCCAAACATTTATTTTGTTTTGTTGGAGCATCTATTTTTATTACGTTCTTAGTATTCTTTATTTGTTAATGTTTTCAATTGTTAGTAGAAAAGGTCGTACTCTGCACATTTCTAGCTTTCATTTTGATGGAAAGAAAGGTGCATTAACAAAATAAAGAAACTAACAGAATGTTTATCTTATTTTCTCGTTTTGAAAGGAGCTGACATGCTTGTTATCTTATACAATACTATCTATTTTTGAAATCAGTGTCGATTTGGATTGTCTTGAAACAAAAGTGTTTTTTGTTTTTTTGAAGGTCAAAGCTATAGTGTTGATGAGGAACCCGAAAGACACAGTAGTGTCTTTGTATCACTTTGTTTGCAAGTTCCGAGCGTCGGTGGGCATACAACATTTCCCACCCTGCGACGAGTTTATACAATGCTTTTTGGATGGGAAAGGTGGGTAGCAGTAAAAACAACCATTGTCACAGTAACAGTAACCATCAAACCAAGAAGTCGTTAATTAGCGTTCGCCCAGCTTTACCAACTCTGAAACTTCACCTAGTATGAATTTATAAAATAATCAATATACAATAAAGAATAGAACAAGAAGAATTTTCAAAAAATTCTGAATCTTAAACGGACTTATGAGATCTTAGATTTATTGTATAGTAGAACCTTTTTGATTAAAAGAGTGTCGTTGTCAGGGATGTGACAAGCGGTGCTTAGATAAACTATTATCGAAAGGGGTAATGCAGCCAATAGAATCATGTAGCAATACTATGTACCTTGTACAGTGTTGCCCAATTAAGTTATCATTGTATTCTGACTAATATTCAGCACCGCGTGGTGACTACTACGATCACGTCCTCGGCTGGTGGAAGATGCGAGACGACCCCCACTTCCTGTTTCTGAAGTATGAAGACATGACCAAGGTTGGTATTCTCTTTTAGCATGAGACGTAAAGGTACGGATTTCATCTTAACTTCCATAGCCGAGGTCGTAGGAGTAGTGGGTTGTAAATCTACTGTGTCTAGGGCACGGTATTGGAACCCTCTCCTTCCACCGCCTTTTCATTATCATCGTCGCCGCTTTCATCTGTCGACGATGCGGGCCACCAGTCCAAAATCTTGCTTCACCAACACTTCACCAACTTCACTTCTCGCAGGACCTGAACAGTGCTGTCATGAAGATAAAAGACTTCTTGGGCATCAGTTTGGATGACGTCACCACCGCAAGCATCGTTGAATCTTGCACCTTTGCCAGCCTGACGTCTGCTTGGGCCGAATCGGGAAACGAGACCAAAACTCTCATCGCCAGGAAAGGTGAGGTACTAAAGGATTTTAAAACAAAAGTGTTGAGGGTGTTACAAAGAGATCTTTATACGCAAGAAAAAGTACCTACCAACGTTCAACGGTAGTCTTTCTGCTAGATTTTGTATGTGACCTTTGCAATTATTAGTATACTTCTTTTGTTTTTGTTCTTATTTTGTTACTTTATGAGCAGAAAATACATTAAGCACTTCTCCAATCCTAGTTGAATATATGTGGATGGAATAGAATATTAACAAAAAATCCCGCATTGATGCTCAAGTTAGTTCATTTGGATTAAATCTTTGAACTTGAATCATAAAACAGATGTTGTTTTTTGTGATTGTAGGTGTGATTGGTGACTGGAAGAACACCTTCACGGCGGCTCAAAGTAAGGCTTACGACGCCAAGTACAGGGAGAGACTGGAGGGAACCGGTCTGCAGTTTGACTTCGAGTAAAAAAAAGGGATTTGGCCGGATCACAACCTCTTTTTAGTTGGAGAACAGTCTATTTCTTATTATACATTGGAGCTGCCGTATGGTTGTGCTGGAAGTAGCACACGGTGTATATATCTGTCGAAAGGGTGGCAGGATTATGATGGGTTGGTTTTATCTTTTCTATCTTTCTGTCACATTACTACTGTCCACATAGTTTGGTTCTGGCCAAGGTCAACGATGAAATGATTACTGAGATAAGACAGCAATGTTTGATGTTTGGTGTTTTTTTTGTGTTCATTTTGCAAAATACAAATAAACAAAAAGATAATACAATAAGGCAACACATAAACCACGGATCCAAAGCAAAAATATGACACAACAAACAAATGAAAAAGTAATCAAGAATCAACAGATAACCAGCCAACTAACACAATACTAACAATTAGACAATAGTAATATATTATTTATTTATTTATTTATTAGTTTTGCTGTTCAGGACACACAACCAGGGCTCCCAACCAGCCTATGACTATTACGCAATAGATAAAGCATACCCTACCACCCAATTTGCATTGTACTGAGGTGCTACATCGGGGTGCACGTATCCATATCACATACATGGATGTCTATCTCTCATTATCATTCATGATTACGGCTGATCATAATTTTTGGTAGTGGGTTCGGGACGGATATGAATCCAGCAATGTCCGTTTGGGGTATGAAATATTTACTTTTAGCATCAATTTCATAAATAGGGACAATATAACAATAAAGGATTTAGTCCAATTAGAGATTACGACACTGTCTTTAGCATCCTGCCTCTCTTATCTTTACTTCTTGACACGTTGCTTCATAGACATGCAAAAAGGATAGCTGCATGTCATACGTGACGTTGCTGCTAAGTAGACAATGCCAAAACCATTCGTAATCCAGACGATGGCCATCTAGATGTTCATAACTAGATTAATATGAACATATCCAAGCGTCGGCTAGATGACGTTCTTGTCCCAACAACACTAGTACTATTCACAAGTTTTTAGCTTTATGAGGTCATCCAACGAGTAAATGATTACCAACGAGTTAGCCAGGAGACTGGCGATTGGAATTGTACTTTGGACCGCACGTCTTTCTTACTTTCTTCTGCCCCTCCCCACACTCTGTGTTCGAAGGAAACAAGCGGTGAGTGGAACATTTATCGTTCATTTTTCTGATTTAGGTCCAGTATTTTAGCACACAGGTCTAGAGATTGTAGCTTCGCAGACCCTCCCTACATACATAATGTACGTGTGGCTGACTTATGGCCATTATCTATACGTGTATTGTTTGACCTCTAAACAGCCCTTCGGCGTAGCACACCGGGTATTGCTTGGTCAATGACACTCACGTACTAGCCAGCGTCCTCATGGAGGCTTCATTTTCATATTTACAAGACATACTTTTGTCATATTTACTACTTTTTGTCATCCTCTGTCCTGCAACAATAGTCCTAGTGTTTACTAGAGGAGTCCGCTGACTGACCTTATTTTCGGCAAGCTAACGCCCTCCTTGGCTTTTTTAAATAATACGTATGCAGACAAATAACAGCAGATTCCCTGCTGTAAAATGATGCAAAAGTTTGTGTTATGGACCAGCCTTGCTATCTCTAAAAAAGTGCATTGACTGATATGATCAAACAACGCTTATTCACCCCAGTATATACCATTATATAGTAGCAGTAACATATCAGTTACATTTGTATCCTTTAGAATGGAATAAACCACGGTTGTTCAAGTTGAAAGTACATTGAAAGTTGAAACACTACCATATTCAGATAATATATCTATGAAACTGTTTCAAAGATTGATTTATGCATCATTGATTCATACTTCCTTTTCACGTTTTTTTTCAATTCCGGATCACCACGAAACGTTGTGAAGATGGACCAATGGTATGAGTACAAAGGAGCATACTTTGACCCACGGTTCGTCACAAAAGAATCGCTCGAGGTCATACCTGATTACGTCATACGTGATGATGACGTCGTCATTGTGACTTATCCAAAAGCAGGTGAGTAAAATATTCATAGTGTGTTTGCTCTTGGTATTACATAGTTTTACCCGGTAAACCGCTTCATGGGTAACAGACTTAATTTTCAATGAACAGGGGCATATTACCCACAATGCAGATCGTTGCTCATTCGCAGTTAGAACCATGAACAGGCGTATTCACCTTTTTCACACATCCAAGAATACCAAGTGACCTTTGACATTTCGGTCACAGAATGCATTGTCTGGTCCAGAAAATTACAGTTTCTCTCCGGGCAGGAACAGTCTCTCTCAGCGTATGAAACAAAGAAGTAAACAGCTAAAATCTTGCGTAGAAGGATGGTAAAACATAGGAACTTGAGTTGTTCGGTAAATATAGTAGGGATGTGAATTTGACTTGGTGGACAAATGTATTTTTCGGGCAACTAGCCAACAGCACGTCGCCAATCAACTGTAACTTTTAGTTGGTTTCGCATGATGACCTCTTAGGTCACGTCTCGTGTTCCGTCTTCGTTCTTTGTTCTGAGAACCTGTTTGAACCCTATCCTGTGCATGGTTCCGAACCACACTGCCGTCTCTGTGTTCTACTCGGTGAGAACTGATTTCCCGTGCCCACGGCCGTGGCCATCATGTTTCGTGTTTTTCGCACTCTGAGAGAAACTGTACTACGTAATTTCCTGGACCAGACAATGCATTCTGGGACCGAAATGTCAAAGGTCACCGGGAATTCTGGGAAGTGTGAAAAAGGTGAATAGCAGGGATCCTACTGAATAAAGCATGCTTTGTCTAGGGACGAACTGGATCATGGAAATCGTCAACAAGCTGATGAGGGCTGCTGGGAAGACAGATGTTCAAACGAAAGACATGCCGTGGAGCTTGGAATCAACATTCCAGCAATATGGAAAGCCAAACCACGTGATCCTAGAGGACCAACCGTCGCCGAGAATCATCCACACGCACCTTCCCTGGCACCTGGCACCCAAAATGATCTCCAGTCCAAAGGGAAAGGTATTCCAAACTTTTATATTGTTTTGCCGGACTCACATGATTCATTATTAAGTAGGTAACGAAGAAAATGTTTATCCTCTTATTTCTCATTTAGAGATTTCAGATTCTCTTGCCTTCTCCGTGACTCATTGTAAACCTTCGAATTTGAAAGGATTTATCGTGTGTTAATGTTTTGCCAAAGGCTGTTTCACAGGCATGCCCTCTGGCCCTTTATTTCTATCTCTTTGTTCCAAAATAATTTAAGTTGCATGAGCAGAATGAAGGTCCTGACAGAATGATTATCATCTTATTTTCTCATCAAGAAATCGGTGCCAATGTGAATTGTGTTGAAACAAATTAGTTTGTACTTTAAAGGTCAAAGCCATAGTGCTGATGAGGAACCCGAAAGACACGGCATTGTCCTGGTATCACTTTGATCGCAAGTTACTTCCGTCGGTGGGCGTTCAACATACCCTACCCTTGGACGAGTATTTACAATGTTTTTTGGATGGGAAAGGTAAGTAGCAGTAGCCTACAATATTTACTATAACAATAACATTCAATCCAAGAAGTTATCATCTCCTCCATGCGCAAATATACTGTTCTTGGTAAGTTGGATTTTTTGGAGACACTTCAGGGGCGAGCCTAAGGGTAAAGTATTTTCTGCAGTTTGCAAGAATTGTAGGCATTGTACAGGAATGCGTCCACAAGGACTGTCAGTTCAAATGAATGTTTGGGATGTTCACAGGGAGTACTGTACATTACCTCAGGTACTGCTATACGTCTTCGTCTTCTTGTTTGTATAGTAGAAACACTTTGATTAAACGCGTGCAGTCATCACGGATGTAATGAACTGTGTTTAGATTCTATCATGGAAATAGTTAGGCCGCCGCTACAACCATGACCTCTGATGTTTAGCGGAGCGTGGTGACTTCTACGACCACGCCCTCGGCTGGTGGAAGATGCGAGACGACCCCCACTTCCTGTTTCTGAAGTATGAAGACATGAACAAGGTTGGTGTTCTGATTAAATCAATTAATCTTTATTGTGAAACCAACATTGCAGGCATGACTCATTTGAGGACACATCTGAATTTCAGTTTTCTTACAGAACTAGTGTGTACCCCCTAGCTTCATTTGTCCAACTTCTTTCTTGAAAAACGAACATTTTGCTCTCTTCAGACGGTACTGGACCTTGTTACGTAGCTTCTAATAGTTGTAGCTTGTTATAGCATTAAGAGAAAAATTAATGATGTTTAAAGCATCATGACGTTTTTAAGGATGGCCGATTTGATATACCAATACCAGTTTTAGAGAAACTTCATTGCATAGTTATAATCTGTAGCCATTTGTATATCATGTGGATAATGTTAAATGTACGTTCCGACGATATTGGGAACCTAGCTAATAGACGTTACATTAATATTTTATTTCAAAACGTACAAATGTCCGCTAAGCTTTACTTAAGAATGAGCAGTGTAAACAGCCCATTTGACTGTGCGTAAGGTCTTTCAAAACCATACTTCCCTCGCCAGCTATAGCTTTACCGAACATTTCAACTACGTCACTTCTCTTAGGACCTGTCTAGTGCTGTCGTGAAGATAAAGGAATTCTTGGACATCAGTTTGGATGACGTCACCACCGCAAGCATTGTTGAGTCCTGCACCTTTTCCAGTCTGACATCTGCTTGGGCCGAATCGGGAAACCAAATAAAAACTCTCATCGCCAGGAAAGGTATAGTACATTTATGTCAAGTTTTATGATTTTACCAGAATTTGAACAATTTTTGCACCAATCGCCTAGACTATAAAGGTTTGAAGCATTACACTATTTTGGTAATAGTATTAGAGACCTTTCTACACACAGCAAAGCTGCTAGGGGGCCCAAACCTACACCACGTCTTTATTACATCACAAGCTATCTGCCACCCAAAAATCAAGACCATAGCACGTCTAGGTCAAAAGATTTAAAAAAAGGAAGTTCTGCTGCAGTACCAAGGTAACATGCCGGGGGGCCAACAATCGACCTTGAATTGTGGCAACCAAATATCATCGTAATCCATCAAGAGGTTCTTGTTATGCTGGCTATAGTAGTGCGGAAACACAAACATGCACATACAGACACACGTAAACACAGACACATCCAAAACTAAATTTTTATCTCCATTTTTCATGGAGATGAAAAAAAGAAAGTTTATACCAACGTCACGGTAGTCTTTCTGCTACGTTACCCAGGGTAAGGATTTCCCTATCGATGCACGAGTTAGTTCCTTTGAATTAAAACTTGAATCATAACATTTCTCTTGTTTTTTTTGCGATTATAGGTGTGGTTGGTGACTGGAAGAACACTTTCACTGCGGCTCAAAGTAAGGCTTACGACGCCAAGTACAGGGAGAGACTGGAGGGAACCGGTCTGCAGTTTGACTTTGAGTAAACAACGTCAACGTCACGGGGGATATAGCCGGATGACATACTTACTGTCTACATAGTTTGCTTTTGGAAAAATAAAAGTGAATTAATGTGATGAGGCAGCACGATTTGATGCCCAGTGCTGCTAGCATTCTGCAATTTAATTGGGCTCTCGTGTAGTTAAGAAATGACCATTGAGTGTCACATAGAATCGTTCAGAAAATCTACTTGAATTATTTAGACGTGTAAATCTGAATGTGCATATAATTTTTTCAACGGAAAGAACGAACAGTTAAGATCTCAGATCCACCTTTATTGCTCTTGAATGCGCATGTGATATTTGTAAAATAAATATACATGAAGTGCGCCAACAGTTGCAGTACATAACATCCACTAATTCATGAACATTGATTAAATTAAATCAAATCAAAATACAACACTGATTCGTTAAAAGGTAGCCATGGTAGAAAGACGTTCATGCGTACAATATAACTTACCATGGCGCGCGTGGGATAGAAGTAAAGGTAACAATCATAACTGTATTTAAAAAATTTACACAGTTGTGATTAAACGTAGATCTTGGTATCAAAAATATCAGCTACATGGGTTTAGCGGTATTAATCGAAATGCCATTCTGCCGCCATGCAAGAGAGTCATTTTTCCTCCATTGAGCTCGCCTGCTCTCAGTGCTTAGCGTGTCCATGGCAATGCTGATCGAACGATGTGGAACGCGAAGTTGGTCCGCCATTTGCATCTCTCTTGGGCCTGCCTCAAACTACAAGAAAGAATCACAAACGTTAACAAACGAAAGAATATATTTCTTGCCTTTTTTTCTTTCGGAAAGCAAGATATGTGTATATCATAGTTCATCTAAATCGGATTTTCGTACATTTATGGATTATATGTACGAAATATCATCGTTGCTGCAATTTACGTTTTGTTGTGACGTCAAGGATACAGAACGATCCCCGGTAGAAAATGTCGCAATTTGCATATTTTACATCGTCATGGTGACAAGAGACCCCATGGTGAAGTCATTTAGTTTAAAATCTGTTTGTGTGTGCGCCGCTAAGCAAAAATCAGCGTAGAGGAAACTAGTCATATATGTCTAATAATCAGCAAAGCCACAGCGGATCTTTGGTGGCAGAAAACGGTGAAAGAATGTTTCCGGCGGACCAAGCAGACCCCGGCCCGCTAGCGCTACAAGAAAAACGCCTTCTACAACAGCAGAAGGACCACCGTCTGAACACAAGGAGACGGTCGGTTCCAGTGAACAGCAACAACATGTTGTGGCACCATCGGCGGGCCGCCATGTTTTTCGAGGAACAAAAACTGAAGAAACAGCTGGACCATCTGGAGTTTGAGGAAAGGGAGTCAAAGATTAAACTGAGGAATATGGAGAGAGAATTAAGAAGGTATGTATTCGTACTATCCAATCAGA
Organism: Branchiostoma lanceolatum; assembly: GCF_035083965.1. Lineage (NCBI taxonomy): Eukaryota > Metazoa > Chordata > Leptocardii > Amphioxiformes > Branchiostomatidae > Branchiostoma > Branchiostoma lanceolatum. The sequence goes on along the minus strand of NC_089733.1, from coordinate 12,439,634 downwards.
TATCTAGGAGGATGTGAACTGTTAAAAAACGCAATGCTAGAAAAGATTACCAATGTTGCAAAAAAAATAGCCCCCTTTGTAGGCCTTCTAGGGCACCGTTTTTTTTGTGGGGGGGGGGGCTAGCGCTGATTTTCAACATGAGGGAAATCTAGCCCCCATAGCAGGCTCTCTGGGCTTATTGGTTACGGGCTGGCTGCACAAACGACCCGGTACAAAAAGGAGTCAATAATCAGCAAAATGTGTGTTATAAGCCCAACAAAGGTCCGGATCCAGAGAGCCTGCTATGGAGACTATACGGGAAATCGTTTCCGTGCCTCTAAAGTCTTTGCGGTTAAAAAAAACAGGCGTTTAACACCGAGAATGAGCCGAATCCTTACATCTGCTTCAAGATTAATGTGTTCGCCCTTTGCTTTTGTGCTTTGGATTAGTCTCCAACCAGACCCAATGGATTGCAAAGACCGTATCCAACTGCCAGTTTGATACGGTCTTGGTAACCTATAGATCTGCTTGGAGATTACTTTGGTTCACAAATCATCGTTTGATCCTTTTCTTACGCGCAAAATGAAATGGATACTACTGTGCGATTTATTCGTTTACGTGTTGCTGTAATAGGTTTAGAATCAATCTGCCAAAAGTGGCTTGAATGATCCTGATATCAAGGCCGATTGTTTTTCAACGCAGTGACTTGAGGAGAATGCAGATGGAGCTGAGGGGTCGGGCGATATCCGGGGCTACGAATCAGGGACTACGTTTACCGACAGGTATCGTGGTAACAGATGAAAATGGCGATGACTGTGAGGTCGAGTTTCTGTCACTGGCAAGGACGACAAACTCCAGAGAAACTCAGGTACACGTGCTGGGCAGAAACACGAAAGCAGAAATTAAACACATATCTCCATTTAATTTGAGTGTTTAGGATTGCATGTTCGCACAGCCTTTGGAAGCGAGAGGCTTTGAAACTTCAATTGCATGTAGCACGAAGAGGACATCATTTTTGCTTTAATAAAAGAAAGGTGCTATACTCGAGCGATACGCTTATATATTAGAGGCACCATTGAGTGAAGTATACAATCATTAAGCTTAAGCCAAAACATACATGAAAAAGTTCAAAAGGAAAAAGGCGAACAAGGCATAAACTGAAGTAAATATTTGGAGTGCATTTGCAAATTAATAGGTGAGGCGTAATTTAAAGAATACTGGTAGTATAGCAAACTATTTCAATTTTAAAGTGATTGTTAACGTTATCATTGTTAAGGATATTGGCGCCCTGATATCAAATGATTCACATCTTTCAACAGGTGTCATCGGTTGCAAGTTCTTTAGATTCGATGAGACCCGGTTCCGTGAGACAACAGAACACTCCGCTGCCGCAATACGTATCACCAAGTAGTCCGTCTGCTCCAAGTACAGAGTTATGCGCTGATAACCTTCCAGAGAGTGCATGGAAATTATCGAAGCGATGTAAAGCCAAGACAATAGCTAATCTGAAGACATCGCCTGGTGAGAGGGTTAGGCGTCGTCCGAGATCAGCTTCAGTGTCAAACATGGATTCTTCTCTGCTTGTGCCTAATCTGGATACCACACAATGCTTTTCTAGCGAAAGGGCAACGTCTATGGGAAGTCTAAGCACTTCTCAGTCAACAGCCGAACACATTCAGACTGACCTTTTAGACCAGGAAGAGAGTGAAAAGACATCGTATACACCTCTTGTCACTGAGTTACATACTAATGAAATTCTTAGAATACAGCATCAGACACGTACATCAGACAAACCAAGTGATTCAACTGGTTCGGTGTTTGAAGGAAGTACTTTGAAGACGGATCTACCAACAAATTTGTCAGATGGCGTCAAAAGTCGCGTGAAAATGTGGCTGCAGAAATCTCGCGAGAAAGAACGAGACCTGGTGAAATCCCGTACAGAAACGCCTCAGAGGGCAACTCAAGGGCAACTTTCATTGTCGCCAACACCGCAGAAATTTCCCGACAGTGAAAGTCAAAAGAATCGTCTACCAAATGTCTTCGAACGCCTATCTCAAGGACACTTAAAGACAAGAAGGCCGCCTTTACCGAGACGAATCATCAAATGTGACCTGGAAAGGAGTGTGGCTTCAGCTTGGGAGCAGGCGAGGAAATGTCGGTATATAAGAAACTACATACCACCAGATAGAAGGGGACGTTTTTCTACTTGAATTTAGTGTAGAAGATTGGATTTTAATCACACTTTAGTTTAACCGTCTAAAAGTGATCGTCTGCTAAGGTTGACGGGTAGGTAAATTTTTTTTATATCTGACGATCTGACTACCATTATTTAAATGATTTAACAATGAATGACAATGACAATAAAGTTTATTGTGTAATCATGCCCATCTTTTAAGCATTAAGATCTCTAGAGAATAAGAAGAAAACTATGCCATGCTTTATCTATATCTATAACGTTTTTCGTGGAAATTCACAAATGTTATATGCCAATGTATTCATAGAATTGTTTCTACTGCTATCGGTCATCGAGTTTAATTTTCAGTAAAACATTATGACTCAAGAAAAGTATTACACGGAATAAAATTAGCGATGATTTGCGATGTTCAACACGGCCCAGGTTCTCAAGACCACACCCCTATAAGGTAAGCCTACCGATTAAAGTTGGCCATATCAGTACACTTGAGCGATCGAGCAACACAAAGAAGGCATAGAAAAGTGCAAGCCGCCCAGAAGGTTTGCACAGGAGGTTATTAATATCTCACCAAGCGTCGATGGACATTATGATTTTCAGAATAAATCTTAACAGTGACGCAGAGTTGGATAACTCAAAATTACATATTTCATTTCTAATTATAGAAAAAATGTTCCCGTATTACTGACTTACTCATAATCTATGGCACACCCACTAAATTTCGTAGAAAAAAATTAAACGGCAAGACAAGATTATTCCGTGGAATAATTTTGAAGAAATGATTATCTACTAACAAAAAAGGAACACAATTACAGCTGGAAAATAGTTATTTCGATTCATTTCCTTTTCGTGGAAAAAGTCACACCCACGTGATGCTTAAAAGAATGGCGCCCTGAAAATGCAAGAGGACCTTTTCGAAGATGTCAACTTGATTTCAGCTAGCAATGTAGTACCAATTAACATGTGAATACCTCTGTAAAATTCAGTAGACTCTGTAGAGTCTTTGCGTAGTCTTTTAATCGCACGCTTGTCAAGAAAAAGTGACCTACATTATTTAATGGGGATTCACTACGTATGAGATTTGCATAGATAGCGTCATGGGGACAGCAAAACATAGATATTCACACCTGACGTTGTTTTCCACGGACATGTTGCTCACTGACCTTCAATCAGTATACTGGGGTTATCGCAGGTCAGATAAAGGTAAATGATCACATGTTGCTTAACCAGTTGGCTTATAAATAGAAGCCCCCCAGGCAACAGTCAACCCAATTACAAGACACGCGGCGTGTTCCAGTATTTTTGAAGGGTTAGCATAGGGCGGCAAGTTTTAGAATAGATAATGTAGTTTATTGGATATTTAAAAGTATGGAAACGACCAAAAGCTTATTAACGTCTATGGCTAAACAGTAATGTATATAGAAAATGTTTCCGGACAACGAAAAACGTTTTCACTTGTATTGGAAAAGTCCTTGAAAGTAATGCATTGATGACGTTAACGAGACGATTTGATTATAAGGAAATGGTTCGTAAAGATCTCTGTATGAGTGATATTGATAACGAGGAAGAAAATGTATTCACGTGACAGTAATCATATACGTCACAAAGCCTGAACCCAAATATGACAATACATATATAGATATAGATATTTAATCATCTAAAAGAGACTGACGAATAAAGATTATGACTATGAACATAAGCAACGGTCTGAGACAGAAAATGCATTTCATTTCTATCTTGTCCTCACCATATGTAATCAATAGAATTGAATCTTACGATGACCAATGACCTAAACAATGAAAGGGTTACAAACATAAGAACGTGTGCAAGAGTACGAAGACCTGGTTACTTATTACATGCATCTACTTTAGAGAATTCATAGGAACATGGTGACAATTGAAATTGTAGTGATATCTTTATTTTCATCTGTTATTACATAGTTTTGCCAGTAACATATTCTTCCTAGAAAATTAAATTTCATTAAATTTCTAAAAGGATACCTTTTCTAAATAAAAGAAATTTCTGTATAAAAAAATTAATATACAGTTCGAAGAAATACAAAAGACATCCTGTGGTGTTGCTAGCTCATTGAAATGATGAAATACCCAATTCATATCTAATACATAATCACGCACACGTAATGTACGTAATTTGAAGGAAGTGTTTCGGAGGGAGTCGCCTGTTCTGGAGTTTAAGTAGAAAATAGCTCCTTAATAAAAAAGAAGAAGACACGAACAAGAGCTAGTATAGGGGATTCCCTGTTCTGAAATGTTCAAATGACGCATGTAAGTGTAAAATGAGCATGCCTCAGGCCACGTCTTACAGGTATATAAGCTCTGCCTTCAAACCAAAGCCATACCTTCACCTGGAAGTCGACTTATCCTAGAAGACATCAAAGTATCCGACGGAGAAAAACCTGAGCGCCGACGAGTACTGGAAGATATCAGCATGAGTTTTACGGTGAGTTTTCATACTCCAAGTATCATAGAACACTTTTTTAGATTCAAGCTCATGATCAATGCTCCATTTAGAATGGAGGATGTTCTAGATTGTGTTGTAAATATAAAGACATAGAACTTTCAATCCGAGTAAAATTTTCATTCGGAGTAAGGAAAACGTTGTAGAATCATTTTCTAACATGCTCTCTTTATTCATGCGACAATAGAAAAAGTGATACAAACAGGCCCTCCAAACCTAGGTCCCTTTCATTTTGACGCCCCTGTATAACTGTAACTGTTGGATCACTTCGGCCCAAAAAAGTGAATCCCTTCCTACCAAATTTCTTTCAGGATTGTAATCGGAAACAACATTTTTTTCATAGGCCTAACGAAAAAGAAAGAAATTAATAAACATTGCTGTTCATATTTTCCTACAGTATTCCCTGTTCCTACTCTTCCTGCTTGCCTCGCCTTTAAACTGCCTGGCGATGCCCACCCACAAGGCTGACGACGAGAGTTTGGCCGAGTTTTCCGGAGTACCGGGAAGTCTGTCCGGTCGGCACCGGAGGAGCACGGAAGACCTGCCGCCCCACTTCCACAGCTACCTGTCCCACCCTCCCATCGCCTGGGACAACAGCGCCGCAGGACGCGCCATGTGCCCCTGGACGTAAGTTTTACCTATTTCAGTCTCTTAAATGAGTTATTCAAGTCAAAGCCTTTATTTTACTTCGAATGCTTGTTCGGCCATAATATGGCCGCTTTTCGACAAGGTCGAAGTGAAACGACAAAGGAAAGTATTTTCCAGAGGGGGGGGGGGTAACTTCGCTAGCATCCATTCGCTAATATGTACGAGTCTGGAAATTTGTTTATGGTCACCTTGTAGTACCTATAGTGGCACGTAGGTCAACAAGTTTCTGTAGCAGGGTATTTTTACAGGGGGGGGGTTGCTATCACTCCCCCTTTAACGCGCACGAGAAACCTCCTCAAACACCTGACCCCCATTTGACGTCCCTTCCGAAAGAAGGCTGCAGCCCCAATCTAGATGCCCTTCCCAGGATTTCAAAGGGGGTCTCCCAGTTAGCAACTGTTGTTGGACAGCCTCCGTTAAATACAATTAAAACAGGACGATTAAAACAGATATGCCATCAGAACAAACCACATTGTTTACCAAAATTAACCAACTCATTGAGACTGCTAAGTAGGCCGTATCTTCGCCACCAGTTCCCTCTTCCACCTTAATTACAATCTACCCTCTGTAATTCCGGGGAAAAAACTAATGAACTAACCACCCTATTCCAAACTTTTCTATGTCTTCGCTCATTAGGGAAATGTGCGGTAAAGGAGAGGTGTGTCAAAGGAAATAAGCAATTATGGTGTGTTGATGAGATGTCGGGGAACCCCCAGTTAAACGACTAAGGGTACCCCCAGTTAGACAATTAATACACCCTAATTCCATTAGGAATCACATCAGAATTGAGAAAGACTGGTTCGAAAACGTACGTGGTTACCTACCTGGCGTGATCTCATAAGCAGATGTTAGGACGAAAAATCGTATACCTTTTCTTCTGTCCGCTATTAATAATTCTGACCCAAAAACTGAAGTGTATTATTGCATACCTAATCAAGCATGTATAACTTTAAAAAAACTTTAGCAGATAATGGGGTTAAAATCGTGACGTATTTTGGCTGTCCTTACCTTGGTCTCCAATCTACCGTGGTTTGGCCGGGCTCTCTTGGGGGCAGAGGAAGCTTTCTGCCGCCAGGGTAATCTTTGGCACCCGGTAGTAGTTTTAGTTTTACACGATATGAGTTTAATTGGCCAAACTCCTATCGTGTAAAACTACTAGCGGGTGCCAAAGATTACCCTGGCGGCGGAAAGCTTCCTCTGCCCCGAAGAGAGCCCGGCCAAACCACGGTAGACTCCAGGTCAGGGTAGGCTGTCCCCTATTTCTGACCACAAATCCAAGTGTATCATTGAATGGCTAACCTATACAAAATACAAAACTTGCCTTTTTTTAAATCTCCAGATACGAACACAACTTCAACGCCACCCGTTTCCCCCACACCATCACCATGGCCGAGAGGACAGACGACGACGACCGTTGCCTTGACAACGGTGTGCGGCGGGTGGGGATGGTGTGCCTGCCCGTGCTGTTCAAGATGAACGTGTGGGCACGTGACGGTGACGACCAATGGCAGCACGCGGAGGAATTCGTGCCCGTGGGTTACACCTGTGCCACTCCGCGGACAGCATAGAAAATAGGTCCACAGTCTCAGACCTCTGACCTTTGAGCTTTCACCTTTTTCAATGATCATATAGAGCTATGCTTTTACTTTTCAAAAGCTAAAAATATACGGTGGGAGTAAAAAAAAAACGGCGCAAACCTGCCCATAGTCTCAGACCTATTGAGATATTTTCGAAATTTCACCTTTTTAAAAGACTGCTTCTATCTACTCCAAAGGGGCTATGAATAAATTTTCTATTGCCACTCATTTAGGATATATTGCGCAAATCGCAATATGGTCGGGGCCCCTTCAACTAGAAAAATCTTGGTCAAACGCATTTTCTAAATCAACGTGTCTCACATAAGTAGATTTCCCCTCGTTTTTCACCGAGTAATAAGTTGTAAAACGGGCGAAAAGGAATAGCCGAAGGAAGTTCCGTAAGTAGTGGAAGACAAAAGCAGTGCAGGTCGTTTTTTTCTGGCTGAAATGTTGAAAATGTCTGATAGGAGACTGTTGGTCGCCCTACGTAGGCCTGTAGATAAGACCAAAAAACTGTATGTAGCATATGTTGTATATGTTTTGCCGCTATGCTAGCGCTCTTGTACGCTTTAAAAGCGATGGTGCGATATTTTTTGGCCCTTTAGAGACGAATTATTGTAATGTAGATAACAGTAATGTATGTTCTGTGTTATTGAATAACTTTCACAGAAATTCAGCGACTTTCCTGGTAACTCTACATATAGTGTCTAATGGTAGAATAATCATAGGGAAGTGACATACTGTCAATTACGCAATGGCTAATTGAGCCGTTGTGCCGGTTCTCCCATTCTTAATTGTAGGCTTGCAATACTAAGTATTGACAGTAGATGGCGCCTATGGTGCAATGTTTCGTCGATAACGTACATGTACAATGTATCGTTTTTAAACGGAACATCTTTACTCCATATCAGTCAACAGGCTTATTGTATCATTCATATGATATATGCTATTGTGTTTAGCCAGTGTATATCATTGTTGCATTTGAGACGAATAGTGTCATAATAGTGATTATATATTTACCTAGAAACTTTCATTAAAATTGTGCAATGCTTCTGCAAAAATGTTCCTGTTTTTTTTTCTTTGCCTTATTCTGTTTGATATACATCGTGCGAATGGTGCATGTAGCAAAATAAACAACATTTGTAATTATTTTGGCGAAATACCTCAGTCGAAGACACCATCAAAATGCAATAACGATATAACCGCATCTAATGCTATCAAAATATATAGACAGATGATTCATATAACAATGAATATGTTGAAACAAGCTTGTAATCAACGAAAAGTTTTATTCAGTTCGATACAGCAAAACATCTTACCAAACAAAAAAGCAGGAAGTGAGCATAGGACTTTGAAAAATGAAAAATATTGCCAACACGTGACAGTTGTCATTTGTAGTAGAAATTACATGTACAAGATATGCACGACATATTTGTCATTTCTATGTGACTCTTAACAATTCAGCAATCAGGACTTACTGATTGGATCTGTAGCAGCAACTACTAACAGCCAACGAAGCCACCAATTTCGACAAGTCGTTTTCAGGATATAATGTTACAAAAATACAACCACTCAAATATATACAATCGTCAAATCCAAAAGACATGTGATCATTTCTTTAAACTTAATTCCATTGACCAATAAGACTTTCCACATCAAACTGGCTTTACAAAATGTTATGGCTATGCTTCATTCAACTTCTTGGGATGATTGGTACAGTGATTGTTGTTGTCAATACTATAGTATTAGGTAGTACAACTAGTGAAAACTATTCTACCACGTAAAATACGAAATATCAAAGTGTAGCTACATAAAATGATATTTGCACATGACCAGATCTAACCTTTATGCTATCAGGTTTGCTTGTCAATGGTAAAGTCCCAAAGAATGTGCAATATAATGTAAGAAAGCCATTGCATGCAATAGATCTATCAGTAAAATATGCAGCTATTTGCTATTTTCTTTGTGTCTGTAGTTCGACAAAAAGATAGTTATTTCACATAGATAGTAGAATATCTATATGAAATATCATATCATACAGATCTCTCATAATGCCAGGATACCATAACACTTTAGTTCAATTCATCACAAATTCTTTTAGCAGCTACTTTTATTGTGGGTCTCCAAACTCAAATCTGGTTTATCTACATCACTAATATACACAAGAAAGGTATCAGTGGCTTTCCTCATTTCCTCCTTGTATCAAACAGCTACAGTTACATTTACAGCTGGTTTAACGTTCAAGACAGAACAAATGCAATTCAAGCGGAGCATGCATGTAGTTCATGCTTCTTTTTACATGACTCTTCTAAGAGCGTTAACTTACGGTTTCGTATTGGTTTACGTTCTTTTTTTTCATTACTACTCCGTTACTAGGGTCCATCTCCTTTCTTTACGTGAACTTCAGAGTCACTTGCTCTCCGTTTCCGCTTCCGTGTGCTTGCAGGTTGGTGCGCATGCGCCTCGGCGGGAAGCGGCCCGACGATCTCCTCCACCACCTGCCGGAAGTGGTCCGGTCCGTACTTGAACAGCCGCCAGGGGTCAAGGTTACCGTAACTGTGCGTTTAACGACAAATGGGAAAATCAAATTTCACTCTTGTAGTTTGAGGACCGGCGCATTGGCCTAATGAGTAGAGTGTTTGCCTTGCATTCGGTAGGCCGTGAGTTCGATCCAAGGCCTAGTCATCCGTAACATAAAGTTGCAAATTTCATGTTGAAGTGATGTGACAAAGCACTTCAAGTTTATGCTAAGTTAGTAAGTACTCACCCCATGTGCTCGTCATGATGACCAGGCATGGACGCCATCTTGCGGAGGATCTCCCGCATGACAGCTGTGTGGCTGACAGTAGATCTCATCGTTCGGCCGCCTAGAAGGACATATTTATTGTATGTTATTACAATACATAGGAAAGACAATGCATAAGAAAATCGCTACACCTCAGAAATTTCGCCAAAGACTTAACAGATATTTAGCTCCATTCCAGTACTACATACTCTTTTGTAGAATTACAGTTCAAGTTCATACAATGATGGGTAATGTATACAGATGGAGTAAAAAGAATTCAGAACAAGTAGACTACCTGTGCAAATATTAGATCTAGAACTAAACAATCGCACCTGTAGTTTCTGCATACGAGATCACCATGGCTGCAATGCCAGCAACTATTGGTGTCGCCTCTGATGTTCCTGATCTGGTCTGGTATTCGCAATATGAAGAACTTGGGGCCTCTATGTCCTCCCCGGGTGCAAGAAAGTCAATCTCACGTCCAGTTGGAGTGAAGGAAGACGGCTGGCCCAGATTGTTGCAGCTTCCCACACAGATCACGTCCCCAAATCTCGCGGGAAAGGCGATGTTCGTGAGTTTCTTTCTCCCGTCGTTACTTGCGGCAGCAACTACCACTTTGCCACGGCCCACAGCTTCAGAAACCGCTCGTCTCAAGTCGGAATCAAAGGAGTTACAACCGAACGACATGGAGATAATGTCAACTGGACAGTAGTTCTTGGGACCGGCCTTGTCATTCAACAACCAATCAATGGCCTCTGCTGCCCATGTCAGTCGACCATGACCTTGACTACTCATCACCTTACAGATCACCAAACGTACGAAAGGAGCGGTTCGAAGCACAATACCCGCACAGCTCGTCCCGTGACCGTGAAAGTCATAGCAGAGGTCATTTGCTTCGTTCGGCACGAAGTTCTTCATAGCAACAATCTTATCAAGGAATTCTTTGTGACAACCGAGAATCCCTGTGTCCAGAACCGCAACTGTGACACAATGAGGAGGGCCAACTTCGGGGCATATCTTCTGTAGCGACTCAGACAAATTTGGCATGCTGTAAGGGTCCATTTCATCATTCAAATTCAAGGGAATGCTATATTGGCCTACTCTGGAGTCGAAACAAGCAGACCTCGTGTCCCTAGCTATAGTGTCCTTATTCCTTGATTGCTCTGACACTGTTGCGTACTGTATTGGCCACTCACCCTTAGATGTTATCCCAAGTTCACTGCAGATCGTTACTATGGTTCCTATATCGTCATGAGGAATGACTTCAATATTTGGAAAGTTTTCTAACGACAGGCCTCGCGATGCCCTTATTTTTGAAGTAGAATGGGAGCTAGGGTCATTGCATATATACACAGCAATGTGCACTGTTATCATCTTACAAGTATCAATATAGTCTCCCTGAGATGGGTGCACAGCCGCTTTCACGGGATTTAGGCGTACATTCAAATAGAACCCGTCGTGAATTTGTTCTGAATAAGATTTGAGTTGTGGGGGTCGGCATGGATCGGCTGTAGTGTAGTAACATAGAGAACGCGTATGTGGGAAGTAAATGTTGATGGGATTTTGTACTTGCATATCATTGACTTGGGCACATATCATGTAGATTTGCTCGAGGCAGTCTAAATCATTGAAGTCATCGAATACAATGTGATCAACGGTTACTCGAGAGAGAATTTTTGCGGTACGTTTTGCTGCCAACAAACCTTCCGTCCTTTTTTTCCATTTCCATACCCCTAATTGTTTGCAAATAGAACGAAACTAGTCCGATGTGAACGACGCCATCAGCTTCAAGTTTGTCAATCACTGCATTGAAGAATGTATTCTCTACTTGTCTTGAACTGGAGTCTCCAATGCCAATAAGGTCCAACACTTTCAAGTTTTTAGCAAACTTCAATGGCGTCTTCTTTATCCAATCAAGGGTCCACTGCCCTCTTGAGGTGGTTAACACTTCAATTTCAGGAAAGAGGTTCGCCATTAGTTCCGCTGTGATGTCGTCGTCACGTACGAACGGTTTGTCAACAAGTAGTGAAACTGGAACAGGAAATCACAGTGGAGACTATGTCACTCCATCAATAACAACAATACTCCATCAAGGTCCAACGTTATCTAGCATGTTAATTATGCCTAATTTGCCCGATTAAGCCAGAAACACATAGACAGACCAAACTAAAGCGTGTAACTTTCAACCAAAAGAAATTGCATACATTTTCTTCCGTCATGCAATCTATATGTGTCTAGCACACCTTAAACACTTAGTCTAATTGCCGATTTATGACTTGATGTATATACACTGCAACATTGCAGTGTGTATAAATACACAGTAAGACATAATATATACTCTCTTACCTTAAAACTCTCATCTTGTCCCAGGCACGTACGCGATTCTTCCAAAATCAAATGGATAACAGTGCCCAGAAGGTTTAGAACGCCCCTTAATACAAAATTGAATTCTTTACCATTGGTTGAATAGACCACAGGAACATTAAGCGATATTGTTACCTGTGCACGGTCCTTTTTAAAGTACGCTTTCCACGTGTAGGCTCATTTGAACTTTTCAACTTAGAATTGGCTAATAATTTACTGAATTGAAGTAACTCTTACAGAGTTCCCCAACTCAAATATTACGCCATTTGAACATGGTATCGTTACCATGTTAAAACGGCGTAATATTTGAGTTGTCAAAAACCTGTCTCTAAACAGGCTTATGTTCCTACATAACATTAAGCAAAATCGCGAGAATCGCCTAGGTAGGAATATTACTTCTCACTTCATATCAAAAGAGAAAAGACTACTCACCTCACATTGTAGATGTAATACCTCCCTTTTTTATCGAACATGTATATATTGTAACGTTTTAAAACAACGTTTCTTTTGACTACAAATACAAGTATGCACGAATAAGACCAGAAGACTGTTGCACGTACGTCGTAGATTTAACTCTAGATATGAATATCGCAAGTTGGGTCATATGATTATCACGTGTCAGGTCACGTGAACTCTTCACCTCGGAATTGGCCAATCAGGGATTCGATTCAAGGTGCTCTTACGTAACGCACTGCCTGCTGTTGTCATGCCAACTTTTAGCGATATTTGTATTGAGCAAACACATTTGCCACAAGTGTTTGGTCTAACTTAATATTTCACCGTTCATGGTACCTTAAACCTCTCTCCCTAGCTACTCAATATTACTTGTACAACCAGCAAGTTTTGGTCATAGCGACCGTGCCGATCGCAGTCTGAACTATAGTCTAGACTTCCTGGATGTATAAAATAATGGATTTACATACATGTCATTTCATCATCATATTTTTTTCGTAACGAGGTCATTTGATGTAAGTGTAACTATTGGCAAGGCATTAGCAGTCTTGTGTGTGCGTGTGAGTGTGTGTGTGTGTGTGTGGATGGGGAGGGGGGGGCTAACACATTTAGCAATGTTAAAGGCCAAAGTCCAGTCTATGACGAAAGCCTTTTACCAATATACAGATAAAGCCATGATCGTATTGTCCGGGACATACATTATACATTCGTTGTAACGTTACAATAAACTTTGATTTGACTTGACTATATATAGGATCTATGTCATCACACCAGTATTATTACCTTCGCGACGAAATTTTTCGTCGAGTAGGTTATTTTTTGATGAATGTCTGTGTGTCTGTTAGTGAACAGGATAAGTCGAGAACGCCTGGATGGTTTGTTGTCGTATTTGGTGTGTCCGTGTGTATGTGGGAAATCTCAAGATGATTAGATTTTGGGCGAAGTACTTTGCATAATTAACGAGAAAAGTGTAAAAATGTGTTAGATTGTATGCTCTTACTATGCGTTCTGGTTGCGACGTGTGGGCTGTGTTGTTTCAGGGGATATTGATACGGGTAGAGGGTGCAAAGTTGGTCATGAGGGGTCATGAGGGGTCATGAGGCAGGCAGGAAACGTCAGTTACTGCCAGGGACAAATTGGCTATCAGCCAGCTGTAGGGCAGATACAAGAGATAGACTTGCCCATGGGCAGTAATGCTTTAAAGCACTAAAACAAGGGCTCAGAAAAGGATTCACCTTAATTGCAAGCCCCCAAAATTCTTATGCACCAGAAAGCCACATCTGTCTACTTTAGAATCATGCAAAGAAAATAGACAGTTGACCAGCTCGTTCTCTCGTAACAGCTGACAGACGAAAACAATCGTCAACTTTGACCTACTCGAGAATTCTTGGAAGGATTGTCTTGGTATTTGGTATGTTGGTAGGTCTCGATGAAACCTGAAAATGATTAGATTCTGTGCCCCCTAGCGGCTTGTTACGGTACTGCAGCGGAACTTCCTGTTATGATATCTCGTGTTGTGGACATGCTATGGAACTGATTTTTGAGTGGTAGATAGCTCGTTGGGCAGAGAGTAAGTGGTATAGGTTTGGGCCCCCTAGCAACTTTTTTGGAACTGCAGGGGCAGGTTTTGCTTCAGACTTTGAAAGGGAATAACTCAAGAAGGGCTTGATGGAAGGTCATGATTTTTTTGCATGTACATAGCTTGAGCGATGATGTACATGATTGGATACTTATTATGCAAATCAGTAACTAATTTGCATAATTAATGAGGAAAGTTTATACATCCATCAATTTCCATGATAGGACTCGCAAACATGTGACATATGTAACTGAGGGAGAGAGAAATATTAATAGATATCAGCTATGCAAATGAGAACCTCATTTACATAATTAATAAAAGAAAATACTATAACTCGAGATGGGCTTGATGGATGGTCATGACTTTTGGTATGTAGATAGCTTACGTGATGCTTCGTATGATTGGATGATAACTATGCAAATCAGATTATAATTAATGAGGCAATTTTAAAAACCTGCTGTGTTCCATGATGTGACTATTCAAATATGTGACATTTGTAACTGAGGAAGAGAGGAATGTCAATAGATAGAAATTATGCAAATGTAGGCCTAATTTGCATAACTCATGAGAAACTACTATCATTCCATACTAGTAAATAACGGCAATTTCATACTTGTTGCATTTAGAAGTCGTGTGAATGTGAACACCATTGAATCAAATTATGCTAATAAGGAGCTTATTTGCATTATTGATGAAAAATGTTAGCATAACCTTCTTTGTTAAGCTCATAATCATAACAAGAAGGTTTGGACAACTTATGTTATTTGGGTGAGGAGGATCAACTGGTATGATTTTTGATTGATGAAAAACACTCCTAATACGTCAGTCCTAAAGGTCAAAATCATTTGGCGAACGTATGAGGTCGTAGAACTCTTGTTATATTTAAGATGTTGATATTTCCTTGTTAGATGCTGTAGTTTAAGGACACAGCCAAATTTTCCTATGTAAGCAATGTAAAATGACAAATAATGAGAAGGACCATCTTGGATAATCTTTGAATTCTTTGCTCTTTTATTTCAGAACATATCGCGTTTAAAGCATAACTCTTGCAATCGCTGTACATTTTTTTTATAGATTTACAGCAAAACTAAAAAGGAGAGTGTTCTAATCTGGCTGTTTGAGTGTCCATAGGCACCTCATTTCTTATGTATACAATGAATTAACTTTATTGCTCAACAATCGTACATGGTACAATATATGGCATTAAATCAACAATACTACAAGGCTAATCTATCCTACAATTATAACTACAGAATGTTTCGTCATGCTTTTTGCAAACAGTTTATTATCAATTGATGATATTTTTCCATGTCAAAGTGATTTTAGATTTTAGAATAGGTGTAGAGTTTACTTGATTTTTTAAGTTGTTCCCTCCAGCCGGAGAGAAATGCGTATTGCAGACTTTCTTTGAATATGTTTTCAAAATGGTTGGCATTAACTGCGGGGTTAAGCCAAACATTTTGGAACCCATATCTACACTATTTCACTGTTTCTGCTTAAATATGAGTTACTTGCTCTGCGTTCTCGCTTCAGCAGCTAGACACGTCAGTCTGGGTCTCCGCGTCTCGGCGTGCCGGTTGGACTACAGGAAGCGGCCCGACGATCTCCTCCACCACCTGCCGGAAGTGGTCCGGTCCGTACTTGAACAGCCGCCAGGGGTCAAGGTTACCGTACCTGTGCGATTAAACGAGAGAAAGAGCAAACTTGTTTACAAATGCATCTATTGATTGGGATGTGGCACTTAATCGATTAGATTTAGATGTTGCTTAACAAAACAGCAAATAAAGATATGTATTGCAGGTACGGGCCATCTCACCCCATGTGCTCGTCATGGTGACCAGGCATAGACGCCATCTTGCGGAGAATCTCCCTCACTACAGTTACGTTGCTGACTGCAGCTCTCATCTTTTGACCACCTGGAGAAACATACATGTACGAATGTTTAAAAAAACGGGAACCTCTTATGATATAGGTTTAAACAAGTCTGATAAAGGCGTCATGCCAACAGATCGATGGTAAAATAAATAGATAGAGGTCAGAAAAATCTTAGACAAAAAATGACCGTGGCTATAATTCGAGAGTCTTACCCACGGTTTCAGCATAGGAGATCACCATGGCTGCGATGCCAACAACAGCTGGTGTTGACTCTGATGTTCCTGACCTGTTATGGAAAAGTACAGTGCCGTGAGAACTTGGGGCCTGTATGTCTTCTCCATGTGCAAGAAAGTCGATCTCACGTCCAGTTGGGGTGAAGGAAGACGGCTGGCCCAGACTGTTACAGCTTCCCACACAGATCACGTCCCCAAATCTCGCGGGAAAGGCGATGTTTGTCATTCTCTTCCTCCCATCATTACTTGCGGCAGCCACAACTACCTTTCCTCTAGCGACCGCTTCAGAAACTGCCCGTTTCAAGTCAGGGTCAAAGACGATGTCTCCGAAAGACATAGAAATAATGTCAACTGGACAGTAGTTCTTGGGACCGTTTTCGTCATTCAGCAACCAATCAATGGCGTCTGCTGCCCACTTTAGCTGACATTGTCCTTCGTTGCTGACCACCTTACAGACTACCAAGCGTACAAAAGGAGCGGTTTGTACCACGATGCCGGCACAGTTCGTCCCGTGACCGTTGGGGTCATAGCAAGCGTCATTTGCTTCATTAGGCACGAAATTCCACATAAGACTGATTTTATCTTTGAATTCTGTGTGACAAGCCAGAACTCCTGTGTCTAGGATTGCAACCGTGACAGAAGGATGTGGGCCAACCTGAGGGGATATTCTATCCAGTGACTGAGATATATTTAACATGTTATGAGGATCCACTACCTTTTGGGACGTGGTGTATGGCATTCCGCGTTCGTCTCGATCTATTCTCGAATCAAAACAAACAGACTTTGTATCCCCTTTGTCCTTATGGACTGACCAATTATGAAGGTATCTGGTTGGCCACTCATCATTAGTAGTTATTTCAAGGCCATTACTTGTATCTCGACAGCTGAACATGTCGCCAAAATACCAACTAAGGTTGATTTCAATGTGTGGAAAGTCTTCTAACCACAAGCCTTGCGTTGACTTTAGTATTTCAGAATCTCTGTCAAAGTCCCCTCCGCGATTGTAAAGCTCCCTTCCACTCAGATGTACTGTTATCATCTTCATGATCTTGCACGTATCAACATGGGCACCTTCTGATTCCCTAAGCTTCAAACCTAGGTACGTCATGGTGGGATTAACGTTGTGCCTTGTCAGCTGATCACAAAACCCTAGTTGTAAAGGCCGACTTTGATCATCAATAGTGTGAGCAGGGTAAAAATACACGAATGGGAAGTAAACGTTGATAGGACGTTGCATGTGCATAGCATGGATTTGTGCACATATCATATACATCTCTCTTAGAGTTCTAGTATAAAATATAAGGTGTTCAACAGTTACTATTGAGAGAATCTTTGCGATGCATTCTAGATTTTCTTCTGAAAAATCGTCCTCTGCCCATGTCTCAATGTTCCAGAATGACAGCAGTCTGATGTGAACAACGCCATCAGCTTCAAGTTTGTCTATGATAGCATTGAAGTTATTCGTAAATTCAGGCTCCCCCAACCTAAAGCCTTTAAGGTCCAACACTTTCAGTTCTTCGGCAAACCTCAACGGCATGTCCTTTATCCAATCAAGGGTCCACAATTGCTCCAACGTGGTGAACACTTCAATTTCAGGAAGGATGTTCGCCATTAGTTCCACTGTTATGTCGTCGTCACGCACGGAAGTTCTCACAACAGGTAGTGGAACTGGAACAGGAAATCACAGTGGAACATTCTGTCAGTCCGTCAATAACAAATCATTCTATCTGATCATAACCATATGTTTCTAAATATATGGCAAAATGAAGGGCAGGTGTGCGGTTTCTTTACAGGAATGGGGGGTGTTGCACCGTCATTGGCCTATATTGGTCACGTGACGGGCAGAAATGACGCCATATGTAATTGTGGCATAATTTGAAACGATTCTGATGCCAATGTTCGTCATAACCAGCCCCTTGCCCCCCCCCCCCCCGACCCCTCCAAACCACCCACCCAACCAAATTTATTTGGTTATCTGAGTTGGACTGCAGCATTAAATGTAGCGTTTCATTTTGTCACATCTCTGAACACGATTTTCAACCAGTAGATATCAAATTTGAACTAACGTTGTGTAGTGTAACTATGCTATGCCACACTTCTATCTGTCATTAATACAACAATACAACAATGCCTTTGCTATGATGCGGAACTTAGTCTTCCTCCTACATGTAATAACGCGGTATACTTTTCAAACATAGTGTTCAATCCAGGTCACCAACTTTTATTCTAGACTTTAAGACAAAAGCTGTACCTGCCTGCTGCAGACATTTGACTACAGGTATCACATAATGTTTATTTTTGGTGCTTATCTATTGGTTACACAATAAAAATAACTGTTTAGCACCTGCAAATATGGATTTAGAATGCTGTAGATGTAAATAATGCCAGGGGCATGTCGCCTGGTTGACTTACCTTTATGTCTTTGACCTTGGAGATGTTTGACTGTACGCCGAAATGTCACCTGAAAGTCTTTTTGCAGAGTAAAAGTGTTCCCTCTCTCTGTGGTGCGGAATCAAAAGGGACGCGACACAAATCACAACTTAGTGTCTGTCGCGATTGGTCTATACTGGTCACGTGACGTACTCAACAGGATGTCGAACTATGGCGTCCCAACGGTCACCTTGAAAGTTCCTGATGTAATTTTTTTTGTCATTCTTATATCATCCCTCCTCAATTGATTTATAAGGGTCTTATCATACCCACCCACCCACCCCCTTCCATACACATTTTGTATAATGTCACGGTGTGTGATGTATCTCGGTCTGCAGGTCAGGTATTTACGCTAGTGTGATGTTTTCTATGGTGACCAGCACTATGGGCGACAAGTTTCCAATGGCAATGGGAAGGTGATACGGCAGGATAAACAATGGGGACTTGCAGTCAAAACAGGCCGCTGTACAACAAGCCACGGCTATCTTTAGCACTAGATATTATTTTATATCTAATGATATTACATGTAATTATATATATGACATCCGAACATGTAGATAACAAAACTTGTTCTATAAAATGTATCATCATTCAACAGCGTGCCGTTAAAATACCTTGTCACTTATTGATTTCCATTTCACTTGGCGTAACTATACCCCCTATGATAGATTGCCCAGTGGTATCTCCCGGGCAGCGACAGCGTTTCATGTTCATTAACCTTTCACCTTTACGTGACGTATCCCCCTTGGCAACGGACAGGTAGCACACCGTAGTACACAATGGCGACACGACGTCCGAGCACACTGTGACACGATGAAGGGTGACATGGCAAGTTTGACGCCTCATGCATAATGCAGACATACCAGTGTGACTCTGAACATTACATACTGTTCCACAATTAGAAACCATTCATTTGTGAGGAGTGTGTACGACCGAAGAACGTGTGAGGCAGACGTGACGATTAAGGTAAGAACATGAACATTATTTACGTGGTAAGATATGCATCACACTGTGTGTAACTCGATAGCGAGTTGGAGAATTCTACGGAAACGGCAGACTACTGAAACCATATTACCAAACGTTTAGGAATGATATGTGTTTTGATGTCAGAGATACCTTAAAGATATTCAATAAAAACATAATTCAGATCTAAATATACAGCGTCTCTTATACATACAACCGTAAATAACATAGGTTTTATCGGTCTTATTCTAGTACGGTGTTATAGGGCGACACCGTTGGGAAGTTAGTCGATAGTTGTTGGGAAGAAATGAGATTTTAAAGACGAGCTTCCATACAGAAAATAATGCTAACAAGATTAGTATTCATGGAATGTTCCTGAAATATGATTATAACTGTCCGTGTGCCCTTCCCCAATCCCTACACCGTTCATAACTCACTTAGCCTGCCGTCTATTGACTTAGGCACATTATGCGTCTGTCAACATAAACCTTACTGGGGAATATGATACTTGAATACCAAATTGTTCTTGAAGATTTAGCACTAGTACCCCATCCATGCAGAACTTTAGGATACTATATCTTGATCTAGAGCTCACTTCCAGTATCACAAAGGTAACGGGACAGAAAAGGGCTTTAACAACAATTATCTATTTTTAAAGAAATCCAGGGTCATTGCCCCCATCCCCACCCCCTATTGCAGATCTCAATGCGGACATTATCATGACACATCTCGCCATTAAAAAGGCTGTATGAACATGCGTCATGGCGCTGAATAAAATACGTGCCCTCATTACGGGTTAGCTCAGTAAATTTGTAGGCCTGTGTGGAACACGCATGGCTGCAAATAACACGCTTTTAAGGCCGAGAGATCGTATTTCATCGAACATAATAGCCAAGCCAAGTGTGTAAATACTTATCAGACCGTATTAGCTGTGCTCCCAGCTATACAAGCGTAATTAGTCCAAAGGTTAGACTTGTGAAGACAAAAACAGGTGTCTTTATACTCGTAAACAATGCCTTCAGGCGTTTCTATTTAACTTCTATTTCGTCCGTGACTGTCTATTATAGGTGCATAATATATTTTTCTGCAAAGAAAGCAAGGGACGTCTTGTGTGTCACATTTCAAGGTAAATGTTTTGCTGGCTGTGTGGACCGTGACAACATTTGTGCAATGTATTTACATACCGTGTTGAGTGTGACCTATTATCGATTTCTTTATTTGCAGGAGACAGTTGCAGCAGAAGCAAAGGTCACGTGACTACTGTGGCTGACGTTTGACCACAATGGGATGCAATGTCTCCAAAGGAGCTATGTCCGCCGCTCCATACGACGAGGACGGCAAACAAGATGAAAATTATAAAGTTGTACCCGCCCTGCCTCCTGCCGAAGAAGACGAACAAAAGGAAAAGCCAACCAAAAAGCCGCCCGAAGTCGAGGAGAAACGAGAATTCACGTCAGATCTCGCGAGACTTCGAAAAGAGATGGCGACGTTGCACGGCATGACCGACTTCACCACGTCTGAATCCACCGAATCCCTCACGTTTTTGTTTGACATCTACAAGTTTCACAAAGACAAAACAAGATTCATAGGAGAAGAACTTACCGGACTTGATCTAGCGGGACTATTCTGCAAAGCGTGGAAATCATTACACGAAGTTGACCCTTTGAAAGAAGAAGTGCCAAAAGTTAATCTAAAGAAACTAAAAGGGTGCCTGTGGAATTTTACCGACCAGACGCCCGCTCTGTGTGAAGCGTTAGGCAAAACTGAAGCGTTTGAACTTCTTCTCTCAGACTTGAAAAATCCTGAATTTGACATCGATAATCTCAAATCTCATGATAGAAGATATCTGATGAAGGGAGACCTGGGTATCTTACACAATGCAATACGCTTGTGGAGAGACAACAAGACCGTATACAGAGAGGCAAACGCGGTGGAGCTTCTAACGAAATATCTGAGGTCGAAGTATTACATCATCAAGACGAAGGCGATCCTGACTCTAGCCTACATAGTCAACGATGATGAGAACGACAAACTGAATGCCTCCGCCGACAGTATCAAGTAAGATAACTCGATTGTCTACTATTGCATGGATTGATTTAATATATAGCTACAATGTAATTCAGAAACACTGTCCATGTAGAATACCTGTGTAAATTTACACACAAAAAAACATATAACGTTAGAGGAGGTGGGGACTCAATGCGCCTCTTGTCCAGAGGTGTCCTACCTGGGGCTTGAGCCCCAGTCCTTCTGGTCCAAGTAATTTGAACCAGATGTGGTGAGAGACAGAAGCGCAGACCACTACACCACAGGGACACCCCCGAGCGACCGATGGGCGACCAAACATCCGGCAAATCGCTTAACAAAATTTATAGACAAAGAAATTATATTTTACGTTTTGTGTGTTTTGATGTCTTTTGAATAATACTCTTTGCATCCAGCATCATATTCCAATTCATAAAATCATTGGTCACACAAATTTCTATTTTGGTTGCTCAGCCATCGCCGTCTGGAGTCTGGTGGAAAGGGTAAGGGACCACCCATACATGATATGTTAAGGATGATTAATTATTTCGCCAGGTATATGCTGAACTTACTGAAGACCGCACTAGAGCAGCCGGATCACATGGCGAAGAACTACAACTTCTCGGCGTCCGAGCTCGTCAGCGGCCTGAACGAACTCGCAAGCAACGACGGCAATAAGGTAGGAAATCATGTCATGAATTAGCGTATTTCAAGGCCAAATCAGACAAAACACGTCCACAAAAATGACCTAGTTTCACATGATGTTTGATAGGTCAAAGGAGACCCAATTAAAACTGATAAAACACATCAACTGAGACTGACTTAAGCTTAGCCTACCTGGGTGTCAACTTGTTAAGTTCTAGGCCCTGCCTTTACAGAACTCTGTGAAGGTAGAGCCTGGAAAAAAGGTTTAAAAAAAAACAGGAAATCCACACAAAGTTGCCACGGATAACTTGTCACACACATCTGATGACCAAAACTATATTTCAGAATTAGATATTAATTTCATTTCCATTTCTCCAGGTGAAAATCGTAGAAGAAGGAGGCCTAGCTCTCCTGTATCAGCTTCTGCTGGACGACAGTAGTCTAGAAGAGAACATCCTCGCCGCCAAGGGGCTGTGGATTCTCGCTTTTAACAAGAGCAACAAGGAGGCCATCAAGAAGACTGGCTGCGTTGAAGGTACAGAAGTGAAAACATACCAAATTTGTAAACTATGAAATAAATCAAGCTACTGAATGAATTCTATAAAGAGTCAGACTTTCAGATAGCATCAAGCATCTTTCTCCAGTGACTGAGAATGAGTCTTAAGACAAGTGCAACCTGTCTATAGAGAAGTATCTGAATTAATATGTGGCTGGTTTTTCAGAAGGGCAATTATAACGGCTATAAAGATACAGATACAGATAAGTAGATGTGAGTTACTGAAAAAATAGGTCCTATTAGACCTGTTGAACTACAAGAGCTACTGTTATGTTTGCGGGTGGCAGGGACAACATTTCTTTTACTACTAACGATATCTTAACTTTTTGTATTTGGATATAATCATATGACTATATTTGGAGAGTTCAGATGGAAAATCTAATGATGATATTATATATCTTCACAGCACTGAAATCGCTACAGCGGAAGGCTACAGATCCCGCACTGAAGGAGGTTTGCGCCGGTGCATTGTGGGAAATCAACGGCGGCGGCCATGACAGGTCTCCTACCAAGACCGCAGCGGCAGGTGGTCACGTGATGATCAGCTACCAATGGGACGTGCAGCCGAAGATGCTTGTGGTGAAAGAGAGGCTGACGGAGGCTGGGTACAGAGTTTGGATGGACGTAGATCAGATGGGTGAGAAGTCTGCTTTTGTTTCTACTCGCATGATTCATAATTTCATAAGAAATGACTCCATGACTGATAGTTTCATAATTAATGTATCATTGGCATTTACAGGCTTGCCTAGAAGTCAATCATTTTCCTCAGATGCTGTTTGTCGTTCTGCAAAGTTTTTTGCTGTTTGGCTTCAAGGTTGACGCTGTTATTAAAGGCTAAAAGATCTACACTATATCATGCAAACTCTAACTGTTTTTGATGTCTTATATGTGTCGATCATAATACAAATGTGTACATTTGAACTGAAACTTAGATATATGTCTAATTTTTTCAATGTTGTTTTAAAGAAATATCGATAAAACACTCTTTGTTACACTTTGTCCTCGAGCTAAGGTTTCCCGAATGTGCTTTGTCAATGCAGGTGGAGACATCCTGGAGGCCATGGCCGAGGCGGTAGAGGGCGCTGCTGTCGTGTTGACCTGTATGACTGAGAAGTACAAGGACAGTCCGAACTGTCGGACAGGTAAAATAACATTTCAAACTAAAATAGCAATGATAGAGATCTTTGCTTTGTTATCCTCGGGAGTGTGTGTGTGTGTGTGTGTGTGTGTGTGTGTGTGTGTGTGTGTGTGTGTGTGTGTGTGTGTGTGTGTGTGTGTGTGTGTGTGTGTGTGTGTGTGTGTGTGTGTGTGTGTGTGTGTGTGTGTGTGTGTGTAGCTAGATCCCTCACTTGACTAACATGACTAACATGAATATGTGTGCCATTAATGCCTACTTTGCAGAGGCGGAGTACACCCACAAGCTGCGGAAGGATATCGTTCCACTGAGGCTCCAGCCTCGGTATGACCCTGACGGATGGCTTGGAGCTCTGGTCGGCACGAAACTCTACTTCGACCTCAGCACCGAGGAGAGGATGAGCGAGAACATGGACGGTTTCATCAAGGAACTGGGTGATCGAGGACGGGGAGAACAAGGTCAGGCTTTTCATTTAACTTCATTTGGGCCATATTTGATTACAAATGCTGATATGCTGTAGCTTGATCCAATTACCCACCAACATGGTCGCCATGGGATTCAAATCATAATTACTAGGACTTCAATGAAAAGCCTCTCTTAAGCTATTTAACACAACAAAAGAACAGTCACCAACATTTTGGTTGTTGTTTTGTTGTTGTTGCAATTGGCTCCATAATATACCCTAACATCCAGATCCTTGTTTATCGCCCAGTTATGATTGTGTCAGAAGAAATGTTTATTTAAATATGGGATTTTTAAGCTATGAAGCAAAATACAATCAGTTACACACATTTTTCTTTTGTTGATGCTTCCATTTATATCTAGAGTTCCATCTAATATCTTGATCCTTGTTTACAGACGCTCCAGACGCAGGTTTTCGCCCAGTTGTTCGACACACCGCAGAGGTCGAAGGAGCAACTCAATCCACCAGCGTTGCATCATGGTCCAATGATGACGTCACAAAATGGCTGTCCGACATAGGCATGGACATCTATCGCGAGACTTTCCGAGACTACGATGGACAAATGATTCTACAGCTAAGGAAGTTGTCTTTGAGGGCTCCAGAGTTCTATTACAGCTCCTTGAAATCAGATCTTGGGTTGAAGGACCTTAGCAGTGTGTTAAAGTTTACATCGGAGCTCGAACGTCTCTCTTGAACGAAAGATAGACATGATGATGTGGATGGGGATTAAGCAAATCCAACAGTCTTCCTCTAGTCTCAATATTGAGAATATGACGTTCCACTTCGTTTCAAATTGACTGTCCCCAGAATTGGAACGATGACGTCACAAAATGACTGTCAGAAATAGACTTAGAAAGCTATCGCGTTAGATTTTCCTTTATTTCTTAATTAGGCAAAATAAAGGGCTTTCAAAAGGAAAGGACATTTGGAGAACTGCTAATGCATGTTCAATTTATTTTAAAATCCAATGATATATACAGTCATAAGAACTTAATTTTGCCACGGAATTAAGCTTGTATAAAACAGAGAAAGAATACTTAAATTTAATGAAGATCTGGATCAACATATGTGATGTGCAATATGTCTTCAAGTTTGTGTTATTAGTACCTGTACTGTGCAATATTGTTTTTGTTTTTATGGTTTGTGCATTATACTGTCTGAAATAAGTCATTCTATAAACAGCAAATTGTGCTGAGCAAAAACAGCTTGAATCTTGTCACGAGTCTACGTTTCCACTATCACACGTAAGTATACTTGAGCACACAGGGCATGCATGGATAAACAACTTATTTACATAACATCATTAATTTTCTAGGTTACCCTTTATCACTTTCGCACCAATGAATTATATAAAGAAGATCTCAAACCCATAATGAATCTAGAAACGTATCTATATACCTAGACAATACACTTTTTTCTATCTGCTCTGTTATATACATTTGTGCACTCTTAGTGGTATTTCCTTCTCCCCGTGCAATGAAAAATATCATCATCAAGCAATATGACAACATTGAATATTATTGTAAATCCGTACAGTGTTGCTTTGGATCTTTGACTCAGTAGGAATCTGACTTGGTCTGACCAAAACACTCGTTCGACATATCACAGTTGCAATAGTGCAAAGTGTTACGCACTGGGGCTGCGGCGTTTCTAGTCTTCCTAGCGGCCCTCAGAACTCGCAGCTTCCGCTGCTTTGCTGCTGCCCCCCTCCCCCTACCCTGTTTCCCCCTCAGGAATGATGTAGCGCTGACGAATACGCCTGCCGTGAAGCTGAGCAGCAGGTACAGGATGCAGAAGTTGGAGACGAAGAGGAACAGCGGTCCCACCGTCTCGTGAGCTGGGACGAGTACGTCATAGCTGACCACTCCCCACGGTAGAAACAGTAGGCTGGCTGTGGCGTCGGACAGAGACCGGAATGCTTCCACGTGCGGGCAAAACAGGAGATAACCTATAAAGACAAGGAGATGAGAGAGAGAAAATTAATGTGCTTCGGTCTGATGCCATCCTTTACCGCAGAAGCCAAGAAACTGGTCCGAACAATGCCTAGCAGAGCAAACACCTATCTAGATTAAAGCTAGATTGCCAAAACTTAAACCTTAACGAACAGAAGTAATATTATTTAAACACTCAAAAATCATGACCGGAACATGTCTAGAACAAAAAGTAAGCTATGCTGCAGTACCAAGACAAGCCACCAGGGGTCCCAAAATCTAATCAATCCTGACTGCATACCAAATTCCATAACAATCAATTTAAAGCTTCTCGAGTTATGCTGTTCAACCACAAACTCACACAGCTACCAACAAACTCTACCAAAAACATAACCTTGGTAAAGAACGCCGGATAGTAAAAAATGAGAGTACAAATCTTAGTTGATTTATAACTTCTTGAGTTATGCTGTCCAACCGCAAACACACATCTACCAACAAACACACATCTACCAACAAACACACACCTACCAAGAAAACATGACCTTCTTGGCAAAAAAAGACAAAAATGCTATATAATAAAGAATGAGCGTACAAATTTTAAAATTTAGAGATGACAACAACTCACCCGACAAGCTGAAGCCTGCGATTGTCAGGATGAAGATGAGGAAGCTGCCAAACAGCTTCACTTGAATCTTGATGAGGATATCTGTTAAAGAATTCAACGTCGAGGTATTGTATAAATAAAGACCTTTATTTCACATTTTTGCCACACAGATACAGGTCGCAACAGGCCAGGTCACAACAAAACATGTTGATCAGATATAAAATGAAATGAAAGATTAAACTTCTCTTAGCTTTTCAGTTACAGTAGAGATGAAAGAATTGATATGTGTTCGGTGGAAAGTTTGTCTAGTTGCATTAGGAATATGAATTTTGGCCACTATATAAAGGATTCTTAACTTGATTGTGTCAATGGGAAAATTATCGATAGGACCGCTAAAAAGTGGTCACATTGACCGCGCCATTAGTGGAAAGGTCCTGAATGTGTGACAAGGGTTGTGCATTAGCGCTTACCGAGGTACGTGCGGACCCGGAAGCTGACCCTCATCAGGCTGCAGATCTTCACCAGGTTGAACCAGATCACCATGGCGACGGCGGCGACGAACTGGTCACTCCAGAAGGCGACATCAGTCAGGTCCACGAAGCCACGGTGTTCTGTAAGTAACGTGATTATACGATGTATTCTTATTACACTCAAAACGTCTCACAGTCAAAACTTCCCAAGAAACATGTACTTGTATATTGAACATCGAGAATAAAACTGTTCCGCATGACAAATAGAAGCTGAAGTGAGAAGCTTTCAGAAGGCATTCGCCGATCTTTCTTCAGCTGTGACGTGTAGTCACGTGACCTGTATTTCTTTTACACTGAAAATTCCATACAGTCAAACTGTCCTAACCACTCAGGGGACCGATAAAATCTGGTCTAGGTGGACATGTGGTTACTTTAGAGAAATTCTTGATACTTGTGTCACTGGTAAAAAGTATCTATAAGACACTAAAAAATGGTCACATTGTCCAGGGGGTTCCTATGTAGAGGTGGTCGATTGTGCAGCTAGGTGTGGCTGTATTCTTAGAAAGGTTAAAGCATTTTAGCTTTGAAATCCTTCAACATCAAAAGCAACAACATAATCAACTATATATATACAGATGCAGATACTAAATAAAATCAATTGACAAGAGTTTCCATATAACTATGTCTCGCATTGGCATTTCACTTAGGGATGTATCAAATTGAAGATAGTTAACGAAATACCTCTCTCTACTTCTTGGCTGAGAAGCGACTTCGCCTCCCCCGTAGCGACGTCCTTGAACACGGTCGCCACGATGACGTAGAGTGACGTCACGACCGACGCGATGTCCGCGAGGGTCCAGACTTCGAGGATGAGCGACTTCCCTTCCTTGCGCGCCTTCTTCCCAAGACGGATGATGACGAGTAGGAGACAGACAATGAAGACTGCCTTGGCCACGAGGAGGAAGATGGCGGCGACGCGTGGTGGGGTGAGAGGGAATGTCTCAACTCGGAGAGTCGTGGTCACGCCCCCTGTCGGAGGGAACTCGAACAGCAGCGATACGGCGCTGAACAGGTTGGCGTTGGCGTGGTACAGGGTGATGTCCATCACAAGCGCCGCCGTGTAACGGTCGATCCACCGGTGCTCCTCTAGGATCTGCAGGACCTCTGTCGTTTCCGCTTCCGTTTCGCCGAGGTTAATGCTGTATCCAGGTCCGCTATACGATCCGTTCTTTCCGTGGACAACGCGACTGAATGTTGCCGGCTTTGACTCTGGGAAGGATGCCAGGGTGTCACCTACTAACCCGCTTTGATATGACTTGGCGCACTTCCCTGTTGGGTGTTTCAGAGCCTTCAATGGCACGGTACATTCGCCTGAGGAACAAACGGAGCAAATTACTAAGAAATCATTACTATCTGTCGATGTAAATGCCGTATTGCCGTTTAGGTTTCTATTACTAGATCATTGGTCATTAATCATCGAGTGAGAAGGTATGAACCTGTAATGTCCCAAAGAATTTTCCCAAGACATTGGGTCTCCTCGATAAATGTGGGGGTTCTTTAACGTGCAGAGATTTAAGGTTACCTATAGACGGGACGATAGGATCGCTGGACATTACACCTACACAAGAAATTGCATTTCTGATGGTGATTTCAAGCTGGCGGCCCTGTGTATTAGCCTCAGGCGTCGAATCTCTGCGGGTAAAAGAACCCAACACACTTATCAGGAAAACCCGATGTGCTTGGCACAAGACGCAAATCGTGGCGAAGCCGCAGTGCACTACTAGCTACTTGGGAAAAATCATGTTTCACTCTATTGAGGACTTGATGTAAGGGGTGTAGGTAGTTGTTCTGGCCTTGGCCTCGATGGGGTGTCCTTTACGAGTTCGTTGGTATTGTCGCTACATTTTTACGTTGATCTGTATTCTCCGCTGCAGACTAACTGTAACGTTACATGGTTTCTCTTCCATTTATTCAGTCTGTTGTCCTTTCTTGGAACAGAGCATTAGTCAGAAGTGACGGAAATCATGGAATGTACAAAAAGCTTAGGGATATTACAAATTAGCCCTACTGCACCCTATTACATTAAGGAGAAGAAGAGGACACCGTACCTGTCTGTGCCCTGAACTGCCGTAGATGGATCGGTCCCACACGGTAAGCCGCCATGTTGTTGATGAACATACGGTCCTTCCAGTCCAGCTCCTCACCGTTGTAATGTTGTGCTGGGTACAGCTTACTCGCGAAGGTGTCCTTCATCCAGGGGAGTGCGTCGTCTCTTGACCTAACCTGGAGCGGAAAAGATCAAGTTTGAAGCTGTTGCGATTTGAGCAACATGCTAAACTACCAACACCTCTCCTAAAAAAGATTTACCTGTAAGTAAAAGGATAGAGGGGAGAGAGTTATGCTTTAGTATGATATGCTTCTCAACGCTATAACGTTCTATACCAAGGCAATCAAAGATGACAGACGTCAGCCCTCAGAAGGGTCCCTTGGCAAAACATACAGAAACTGCATTGCACAGAGAGAGAGGGGGCACACAGAGAGGGGGAGGGAGGGAGACGCAGAGACAGTCACACACAAATACAGTCACACATACACACACACACACACACACACACACACATATAAGCACACTCACTCACACACACACACACACACTTCACTCTTTGCAAATCAAGAAAAAAATCTGGCAATTTTCGTTATCAAAATTAGGACAATATAAGAACAATAGAACCTACCGAGTCGGTGTCATCTAAGAAGCCAGCTTTCAGCCCTTCGTTGATGCGGGGAGCAGAAGAACTCCACGCCTCCTGAACCATCAGTAGAGCAGCGGCGATGATGATGATACCCACAATGCTCTGCTTGCCGTTGTTGGTCAGCTGTAGCCAGTTCTTCCTTACAGCTCGTTGCTGTTTCAGCTGTTCCGTGTCCTCCTGTTCCGTCCAGGCGACATATGGCTGTTCAGGAAGGGTATCTGCGAGCCGCGTAGTTTATGACATGTTAAACGAGGGTACCATACGGATCCATATATGAACATACAAACGGTGCCTGTTTTTACAAACATGGCATCTTTGAAATAATGATAATTCAAATATTTCAGAATCTTTCTTTTGATTATATTGCAAAATAAATCAAGAAAAACGTCTGCAGGCCATTGGCCCTACCTCTAATGACCGTCGTTAATTCGTCCATTCGGACTCTTGTGGCAAATAGGGCATCAAGTTTCTTTGCTGTTTCAGTAGCAGTGTAGATTTTGACAGGGAGGCTTGCTAGCCATCCCCTCAACGGCAGCTCCTCCAACACGGAACCCCCTTTTTACGTCTGTTCCAAAAGACGGTGCAGCCCCAACCGAGATGTCCTGACCCCGGGACTTGAACAGGAGTCTACCATGTACCAACGTACCTATTCTAACCAGGGGCTCAAAGGTAAATCCCCTAATGGTCATACCGTATACGATAACTAAAGAAACACATGTTGTAGCAGAGAAAATTTAGATAAGAAAAAATGCGATAGGAAACTGTTACATTTGCTACAATATGTAACACTTGCCGTCGACATGGTGACGTTTCCCTGCTTCGACGTCTTCAGTCGTGTTGTTCTTGTTGTTGCTCTTCTTTGCAGCACAGACGACTGTGGTTCCAAATGCCAGGAAAACAGCCTATGATAAAAAAACACGTTGTGAGAATCACCCCATCTCAATTTTAACACGTAATAAGTCTGAATTTCAAACTCGGGATACAATTACGATTATTGCAGTCTGAAATGAAGACTTATGAACACAGGATTGAGTTGTCATAATTATCTCCATGAAAAAAGGCTTTTTCATGGAGATACTGTTTTGCTTGCGTTCGGTGTTTGTGTGTATGTATGTGTCACCGGACGCTTAAAGTCACCATAACTGTAGAACCTGTACATGGATTGTAATGATTTTTGGTATGTAGGTGGGTGTTAGGAGGAGGAAGGTCAAGGTCGATTTTGGCCCCCCTGGCATGTGTGACTGGAACTGCAATGGCGTATTTGTAAAAATCTTCAATGTAGAAGAACTGAAGAGAGGATCGACAGATCGTCATGTTATTTGGTACACAGGTAGGTTAGACCAAGATGTACACACTTAAGTGCAAACTATGCAAATGAGACCGAATTTGCATAAGTAAGGAGGTAAATCGTTTGCATGTGTGTCGTTGGATGCTTTAAGTCAGCATAACTGTAGAACGTGTAGATGGATTGTAATGATATTTGGTATATGGGTATGCGCTGGGAGGAGAATGGTCAAGGTCGATTTTGGGCCCCCTGGTTTGTGTCCCTGGAAGTACAATGGCCTATTTGTAAAAATGTTCTAAAGGGGAATAACTGAAGAAAGGAACAACAGATTTTCATGTTATTTGGTACGCAGGTAGGTTGGACCAAGATGTACACACTGAAGTGCAAATCATGCAAAGTTAGTGTGTTTGCGCGTGTGTGCGCGTGTGTGTATGTTTGTGTCACCGTGTGTGTATGTATGTGTCACCGGATGCGTAAAATCAGCATAACTATAGAACGTGTAGATGGATTGTAATGATATTTGGTATGTGGGTAGGTGCTGGGAGGAGAAACGTCAAGGTCGATTTTGGGCCCCCTGGTATGTGTCATTGGAACTGCAATGGCGTATTTGTAAAAATATTCAAAGGAGAATAACTGAAGAAAGGAGCGACAGATTTTCATGATATTTGGTACGCAGGTGGGTTGGACAGAGATGTACAAACTGAAGTGGTAATTATGCAAATTCGGACTGAATTTGCATAAATAATGAGAAATATCTACTCTATTGTGGGATTTGAGGTCGCACCATCTGTTGGTCTCTTATCTAGGTCAACTATTCCCAAGGTCCCAACAGCTGGTGGTCAAACCACAAATGGGAACACTACCAAACCTGTGGATACCCTTTGGCACATAAAATAAAACAACCAGCGGCAAAAACAAACAACTAGGGCAAATAAAACACATCATGTATAAAAACAAACTTCATGGAGATTTTGGGTCTTCGGACTCTTGTTCTTTACTGTTGTACAACTATCGCAGAGTGGAACTCATTGTCACCAAATACTGTAACAGCAGGCGCATCATCAACGCCGGGAGTTAGGTGGACAAAGGTTCGGTTTGACAGGTTATTAGATGTGCATGCGATAAAGCCAGTTGCAGTATCCCTGCAAAGCTAGAGTGTTACGCCTGTTGTATCAAGAGAAGGAGAGAAGGAACCTATTTGCAGTACATCTAACAGTTCCTAACAGTTGGCCAACTTACACCAAAACAGATCACTCACCTTAGTTGCCAGCAACAAAAGGAACTGAAAAAAACCTGCGCTGCGTTCGAAGATGATGACAACACCGATACTGGTGCAGAGAACAAGAGATGATAAACTTTACCTGTGCTGGTTGGACCACCACCATGGACTGGAAGAAGGACAGTCCGAACGCTGTGAGCCACTGGACGGACTTGTCGCTGCCCCACTCCACACTGTACAGCAGCAGGAAGAACCCCGAGGCCAGGGTGGTCAGGGCCAGCAGCGCCCAGCCCACGTACAGGAACCAGCACGGCAACTGGAACCCTGAACACTTCGGGGCGTCCTGGTGTACAATAACATGGACGGAGGAAGGATTACTACATACAGCTGTATCCGTATTTCTTAATGTCTTTCAAATTTCTAAATGTCTTTCGGGTATTGCTATTTATATATGCATGTTTAAATGTCTTTCATAAAAACTTACAATGGAAAACTGGAGACAGATATTGACCATTCAAGATCTGACATACTGGCTTGAAAATGTGAAACCATATTACCGATGATAGTGTATTTCCTTCCACATTGAAAAATTCCAATAGAGCATCTTAGGCATCTACGCTAAGGAATTAATCTGAATTTTTGACATTCAAAGTGAAACTATTGATGATATTTTTGTCAAAGTGATGACAATGAACTTTGTCGACAGAATTGTAGTTGAACATCCGAAACTTCCTCATTAACGAAATTGCAATTTTAATACGTACATTTGGGCGACAGCGGCGGAAAATCTGCACGATGATGAAGTTGACGGGGAAAACCTGCAGAGTGGTCATGAGGCTGACCCACAGGGTGTCCGCAGTCAACTGTACAAAACAAAACTTTCAGTACTTTCAGCAAATCAGACAGACACATATGTACATGTATTGTACTATACAATAGTAGAAACGATAAAGGCAAAGGTAAAGGCAAAGGCAGGTCCATCTCGAAGCGTTATGTTTTTTCAACAGCTGATAGTACAATGCGATTGCGCTACGATCTGGCGATTCTACCGGTAGAAATCCCGATCGGTCGTCACATACTCCGATAACGATCTCTACTGTTAGACTCGCCGATTTTGTCAGATCGCAATCTCTACCCGGCCCTGACTTAGAGAGAGAGACAGAGACAGAGATAGAGAGACAGAGAGACAGAGAGGGGGGGAGACAGAGAGAGAGAGAGTGGGACAAAGACAGAGAGGGGGATAGATAGAGACAGAGAGAGGGAGAGACAGACAGGCAGACAGACAAACAGACAGACAGAGAAGTACCTCGATAGGCCCGATGGTGACCACGACGTCAGACGCCCCCTGCTCGGACCCCCGGAACCACATGGCGCTGGTGATCATCTTACAGTACAGCAGGCAGAGGCAGCACGACAGACGCTGCAGTATGATACAAATGTCATCACAACCCATCCAGAGCTTCTTAAGTTTTGCTGACCACAAATATATGGAAACACATACACACACACACACACACACACACGCACACACACACACACACACACACACACAAATATGGATACAAGGCTATCAATAGCTAAGTGCGTGGTGACATAATGTTGAAAAAAGCACCTGAACGCGAGAGAAGTAGCTCCGTGGGCGTGACGTCACCACGGACATCCAGACGTGCCCGTCCTTGAACTTCTCGCGCAGCTTCAGCTTGAAGCGCTGCGCCACGGAGACGTCCGTCTCCGCTGCGGGGGGCAGGGACCTCACGAGACGGCCGTCTCCGTGCTCCACCCCCATCCAGGAGTTACAGACGAACTGGATCCTGCAAAAGGTAAAGAAGAAAATTACTTTTTGATATTATTTAACCATGAAAACTGTGAGGAGCTTCTACGTATGGCTATATCAATGGCAGATGAAGAAAATTATGAACTCTCTACCCCTATCCAGGAGGCACAGACGAACTGGATCCTGCAAAAAGTGAAGAAGATAAAGATGTTTTAACGTTAACATCCCATGGAGTGGTGACAACCGTCAGAGCCGGGCTTATGGCTATATAGAAGAGCTCTCTACTCCCATCCAGGAGTCTCACAAGATCGAACAAGGTTCTGAAAAAATTGGAGAAGAAAAGAAGTCTGGACATTCAACGAATGACGTGGTGAAAACTGTGAGGGGTATATGGCTGTGTGGATGGCTAATGAAGAAAACTATGTACTACTCTCTACTCCCACCCAGGAGTCACTAACTCCGTTATGCAAAAACAATACAAGATAAAAGACAAAAAAGACATTTGGACATTCCAGGCAGCCATGTAAACAGTGAGGGGCTAATATAGCTGCATAGATGGTCGATGAGGAGAACCATGGTTTTGCCAAAAAAATATGAAGAGAAAACATTTAATGAAGTTGTAGCAACTGTGAGGGGCTTATGACTGTGTAGAATGGATACCATACTAACTTAGAATTTTAGTACACAGGATAACTTGAATATCTAGAGTAGCTGTAATGCTTATCCAATAGGAATGCAGCGTTAACACCTTAACGCTTGTAATACCTCTTGTTCGTCTGCAAATCTGTCACCTCCACCCTCTCCAGGAACCAGGAGGCGTGGAGACCCTCCCCCGAGTTGTCGTGCCACACGGTCAGACTGGTCAGACCGCCCAGCGGCTGCGGGGTGGTCAGCAGGAACGTGTCCACGCCTCCGCTTTGGAAGGTCTGGAAAACAGACGATAAATGCATAAGTTGTGAAGGCCATGAGATACCACAACTGGCCATGAATGACCATGAAGGTCTATAGGCTGGTCAGACCGCCCAGTGGTTGAGGGGTGGTCAGCAGAAACGTGTCCACACCTCCGCTTTGGAAGGTCTGAAAAAAAGACGGCAAGATAGTTAGACCTAAGTCAGTGCATACGTTGTGAAGGGCCTGAAATGACACAACGTCCAATGAATGTCTACAGGCATCTGGGGTGGTCCACACCTTTGCTAGAATACCAATGATACGCTATTAATAAAATGTAAAGACCCCCAAGCACCACAAACAGCACCCAATACTTCAAAATATCTACAAACATTCTCAAAACTTACTTAAGTCAAGGGCAATGTGTCTTCTACATAATAATTTCCCTCAATGTATAGAAGGACCAAATTTAACTGTATTTTGACGTGATGATACCTACATTGTACATGTAAATGTGAGGCACAACACAAGAAATTTAACCAAAAATAGTCCAACTGTATAGTATTTTGCAGACGTGGTTAGTTATTTGTTAAGTATTTGTTTGAGATACCACATGTTGTATTTGATACAATTGTTTACAATAAAGTTATCGTCGTGTGTAACTCTGACCATGTCGTCCTTCTCGAAGCCTCTCGGGCCCGTGCTGCCCTTGTTACCCGTCAGCAGGAAGGAGACCTTTGACCTGGTCCCGGATCCCCAGTCATGGCCGGTGTCCACCCTCACCAGGAACCGGTGGAGATGGCATTTACGGTTGCCTGGCACGTTCCTGATGCTCCACTAAAATAAACAGAGAGAGAATTTTATACCAACCTCAAAAAAGCATCTTAGGTTTAGTACCGAGCTTTATCAATCATAAAACATTTTGAGGGATAAAGTGGTTGATGAAAGTTTCCATGACTATCATACCATGTCTTATGGAGATGAGTATAGAAGTAGAACACACTGATGTGCTTGCGCAGCTATGTGGCCAGAGGGCTAAGTAAACGGAGATGCTATACAGAGATCTTACGAAAGTCGCTGTACTTTTGTTGTGCTAATAAAGATTGTACTTTATTGTTGCGGGAAGGACTTTGATATCATTCTGATATCTTCTTTCGTATCCTTCCTTCGAGTAGGATATACCTGGACGTGTCCGCACAATCGCGAAGGATTTGAACCCAGCATCTCTATAGATGCCGGGTTTGCAACTGGTATACCCTAACCACACCACAATGCCACACAATGCCACTATGCCAAAATACCTTGGTGGGCGTGGCCTTTTACCAGCTGTCAGTCAATCAGAGCATCGTCTTCACATTGAGGCGATTCTTTGATTGGCTGGCAGGTGGTTAAAGGCCCCGTCCACAAAAGTGGAAACCTCAGCCCGGTTCAACAGAGCCTCCCAAGGTATATTGCACAGGCTCTGCGTAGGAGCAATGGTTCCGACGATGTCGCTATCCCATCATACCTTCTGCTCATCCTTTCTATCCTTCCTTCGCGCAGGATACAGCAGGACGACGAACAGTCCCGTCACCACCGCCATGGTGGTCCACACGGCGTAGTTGTTGACCAGCTCGTAGAACTTGGTGAAGACGGTCTTGAAGTTGATCTTGTTGGGTTCGGTCCTGGTGGACGCTCCAAACCCGGTCAGGTGGTTACACAGGCAGACTGTATCGGTCAGGGTTGATTCTAAGCTCACCTGAAAGCATTACAGTAATAAGAAACAGTTGTTAGTTTTTTAAGTAACAAAAAAGTGAAGTTAACATTTGAATCCATTGTGTATAAAGGCTTTCAAACATTTTGTCAGACCAACTGCAAGTAGAACAAGACTGGCAATGATAAAAAGACATTGCCATGGCGACGGTGGTTGTTGTTTTAATTTTTACTGTACC
Source organism: Branchiostoma lanceolatum (assembly GCF_035083965.1). NCBI lineage: Eukaryota > Metazoa > Chordata > Leptocardii > Amphioxiformes > Branchiostomatidae > Branchiostoma > Branchiostoma lanceolatum. The sequence continues at coordinate 12,402,400 of NC_089733.1, read as the reverse complement.
CTGCTTAGGGCACAGTGATAGGTGGTGCTGGTCATACAGGATTTCTAACGAAAAGGGCTGTTCTACTGGACAAATACACAGACATGCACGCACGCACACACACAGACAGCAACAGTTCCACTAGATTCTACCAGACACACCCCACTGCCAGAACGAACATCGATTTCATCACAGCCTAATCATGACAACTGAAAACAGCCCACGGACCGGGTTCCCACCATACAAAATGACTATTCTAATCTGATAGGACTGCTGTTTACATGAACAACATGTTAGGCCAAATCTACACAAATTTTAACATCATAGTCCACTTACCAACAGACACAGCATACACCATGCAACAGTTTGTACACTTATGTCCCCAGAACTATAGAACTAAGTCCTCTAGAGTGTGAATGGCGAGGGATGTTAGCTAAGGATGGAAGGCCAGGATGGAATCCCAGGATGGAATGCCAGGATGAAATGCCAGGGTGGAATCCCAGGATGGAATGCCAGGATGGAATTCGAGTCCCACTGGACTACCAGGAACACCAGTCATGAAGGAATTTGCCAGTAATTCCTGGAGCCGTAATGAAATGCCAGCCTGGGAATCTTAATCCACAGAAATGTTGTTGTGTAAAAATGTGTCCCATGTGTTCTTGGAAGTGTACAGGATTATATCAGCAAGAAAGTGGCATCTTATCAGCAGGATAATCATCTAGTACTAGTACAACTGGCTTGCTAAATTTCCTTGCGACAGTGAAATATTTCATTGATTGATCTGGCTTGGACATGTTCCCAATGTCTTGAATGAGGTTAATGCCCTTTAATTAATCTGCTTGTATAGGTAACTTAAGCAGCGTGTGCACAATCGTTATCAGTACAGAGTTGATGCAGTTATGACCTGTTCCCTGAAGAAAGACATTAAATCTTACAGTTGTAAGGACCAGCATTAGGGCATCTAAAAACATTGTAACAGACACACATCGTTTTAGAAAAGAGCAATATTACTGTAGAGCTGAGGTCTTAAATGGGTCATGTATACATAAGCCTGGCACATCTGGTAGACAGATGTAGCTGCCTGTCTAGGTTATCTATGAGGAATTTCCTGAGGGAGGCTTTCTGTCTGACTAACATTCCTAACATTCTTATTGTCTTAATATGCCTATGGACACATGCCTGTACAATTCCTAGAATAGTTGCAATCTGCACACAATACTATATCATTTGGCTCGCCCCTGAGGCGTCGCCAAAAAGTACAGGTAATAATTGCTGGCAACATTTTTTAATTCTATTTGCCTATACACAGTAATGCTTGAACTAGATTTGATCCTGTTTGAACACTTTTACAACTCTTACAACATTCACAACCATACCTGACTTATGTGAAGAACGCAATTGAAACACAATTTGGATATAGGCCTTGCTTTGAAATTCCATTGTTTTTTTTTTGGTGATACCCGAGTTATCTTGCAAGATTTCTCTCTGCACTTAGAAAAGAGTCAATGCCTCCAAAGGGTTTCTTCTAAGGACAACTTTGACCATGTTATTTTTGTCTTACCCGACAACCGTCTCCTTTCCACGAGCCCGACTCTTCGTCCCAGAACAGGCAGTTCAGCCGCACGATATGCACCGAATACAGGCATCCTGACGGCGGGCATTCTGGAAAGGTACAAAGAAAAGCCAGTAAGAAAATGGAAGAATTCTTTAATTTGTGTTAAATGATGAGTATCTTCATGTTTCTCCTCGCCCAGTCGGTTACCCAATAAAGCTTCACGAAGATCACAAAAATACGTCAAGTATTAGTACGTCATTTTCGCCAACATTCGAACGCGTTCTAATGACGTGCACACATGAACGCAAACGAACGCGTTGGAATGTCGGCGGAAATGACGTACTCATCTTTTTGGCACTCACCGTCTATCTGCAGCCCTATGGTGTACTCCTCTGTACCGTTGTCCACTGCTGTGTCCGGCTGCAGTATGATGTAGGCGGTGTGGACATTGTCGTGAGGAGGTACGGTCTTCATCATGAAGTCATCCATGTTGAGGTCTCTCCTGTGTTAGAAAAAACAAACTTAAGTCTCACATTTACACCAATACCAAGAAGCGGGAAGAAACCAGACCTATGTGCTTGACTACGATACCCGTATTAAACGGTAAATATGTATTATCTGTGACCTATACTTGGCTCAGTTGCGTAAAATTTGTTGGTTAAGCGGTTGGACGCCACAGTTACATGTACCTCTTCTAGTGTCCTTCGGGGAGGTCAGTGTGTAACCTAACTTAGCCTATCAGATGGCAGAGTACCTTAGGATTATCTGAAGCCAAGTCTTGATCTGAAGTCAA